>NC_087205.1:103028062-103138062 GCF_015104395.2 Macrobrachium nipponense | reverse complement strand
AAGGATCTTGTTTGATTCCAGTTAATAGGATGATCTAAATCTCTCATGTGCACGAATAATGCATTCGATATTTGACCACTTCTCACTGAATATTGGTGCTGTTTGATTCGTTGTGAAAGTGATTTTCCAGTTTGTCCATAATATATGTTATCGCACTTTACATATACGTATATATATAATTATGCATATATATACCTATCCTTAAATCCATCATAGAATGGTGAGGGGAAACTGGGGACTTGGAACAAGTACTTTCGCAGCATATTCTACATTTTCAAGTTCACACTGAATATATAATAGAAGGTGACAGACCTTTATATACAAAACAGAAGGGGGGCTAGGGTTACAGTTTGTTAATCTGAGTAGCATGTTCTTTGTGCATAAATATATACACATAAGCATATACAGTGGTCCCCTGTATGAATAGCTAGGATCTGCAAATACTTAGAACCCTGATAAGTAGTTTTATCACAAAAATTGCATTTATGAAATTTATATGAAATTACAGTAATTTGTGGATATTTTTCATAGAAAAATACACCTCAAATACAAGAATTTCCCGCGAATAATGGGTAGATACGGTCCATAGAGGAATATGTGAGAACGCCTATATGGCGTATCCACTATACATGCTTATTATATATAACTTATTAATATCAAATTCAGTTTACCTTGACAATAACTTTCATCAAAAAGTAATTTGAATAAGTTAACATGAATAAGATTTGAACTAGAGGGGCAGTGACTTTAGCCAACAATACTTTCTCCTAACTTTGACTTTCACAAACCCTAGGTTTCAGTCTTTAGACCAGGAATATGTATTACATTTATAAACTCTAGTTGTAAGTGAAGCTAAAATGTGAATGTCCTGAAATAGGCAAGGGTGAAAGAGAAGGTTTCTAGTGTGAGTCTAAACTCTGGCAGGGTTCAAAGAAAGTGAAGGGGGTGTTGGGTTTGGTGATTTGAGTGATGAAACTATAAGTGATAGCAAAAGAAACCTGCATGGATTCTGAATAGAGACTGTTTTCTAGAATGATAATGGAAATAAGAATAGTTGATGTATATGTAATTATGCTCTGAAAAAGGTTAAGGTGGCGAAAACTAGTGTCTTATGGTGTTACGTAGCACACTACAGAGTGATGATGACAGTAGGAGTTTCTTGTCACATTTGATCAATACCTGATTGAAGCAGAAGTGAAAATAGAATTTACTGTAGTTTTAATCAGGGAGATATACATAGTACAGAGTATTGACAATGATTAAAGTTGCCATAGTTGATTGCTAGACAGAAGAGGTTTGAAAAAAAATTCAAGAGAATGAGTAATGAACATGGTCTGAAAAACTATTGATAGAAATGCATTAATAAAATTAAACAGGGTAGATTTTTAGAGAGGAAAAGAAATTGTGTTGGTATAAGCAGATTATGAAGCAAATGGAAATTTCTTTTAAGAAAATAGTACAGTAGTGGGTCAATTGAATTAGTGATTGAAGAGTTGTTAAATGCATAGGCTAAAAGAAAGTATGATTAATGGAAAGACATTACGTGGATTTGGGGATGTAAAGGGAATTGCCTGCTAAGGCAGCAAGGGTTGTTGAAGATGGATAGAAGCCAGGAGTTGCTGGAATTACTGTACAAGTGAGATTTCGTAATAGTACGTACACATGTAATTGAGTTCCTGCATATGTAGAAGTTATGTCTGGAGGAGAGAAATATGCCAGATAGATGTCTGAGAAAATTGTTTTATTGAAGGAGAAGTGAAGGTGAAAGTGATGAAGGCTGTCGTCTTACCCCCTGTGTGGTAATTATTGCAAGAATTGAAGCCAAAGCTGTGTGGTGAATTAGCGTGAGCCAGTAAGTTCATTTGGGATTGTAAAATATTTGGAATTAAAGGGAAAAGTCATTTGGCATACATGGAACAGAAGGGTTACAATAGAATTGATAATTGGAAAGTGTTGACGCTCAATGGTGTAGAAGGTAATGTCTTAAAGTTGACTATTGATTAGCTCTTAAGATGTAAGTGAAACTTACCCTAGAATAGTTAGTTTGTATTAGATCTGTGTCAGATACAAGTTTGTGTTTTCTCTATGGCAGCTTTTAATAGTTCTTTAGAGTAGTTGCAACTTTGTGGGATAAGAAAGGGGTGTTATGTATGAAATGAATGATGTTTGTAAATGACAGAGATGGGAATTGGGAGTAGCATGTAAGAGGCAAAGATGTAAAGTTAATATGAGCTTGAGTATGGGTATGTGAAAGCCATGTAGTTGAAATTGTGAATTTTGTTGGCAATGAAAAAAATGAACTTAGAGACGTGTTTTGAGTCGGGAGAGGAAATGACCCTTCTCTGCCATCAGTTAGCAAATCTTCGTGTGAACATGATCTTGATGCACTACATTGCCATTTGGAGTTTGATCTTGAGACAGGTTTTGACTGAGGGCAGCTTTTCCCACAGAAGTGGATTAGTGTTGAGGTCTTCCGTGCTTTTCCCAAAGAGTAAGGTTGAAGCAGACGTGGAGGAAAGGTGGTTTGACACTCTGTCTGCCGTTCAGTATCTTCGAAACTTCTTTCTGGTTAGACGTGAAGGAGACTACAATCAAGCCTGAGGGGCTAGTTATGTCATTTTCATTAGGTTAGGGAAAGGCCAGGCCTATTCCAAAGCTTAAGAAGGCTCTTGCAATCTAAGCTTTGCAGTTTGGCAAGAGGAAGAAGGGAAGAGGACCCTGAAAATGGCAGCCCTCCTCTCCTGTTGTCACTTGGGGGATATCTGTTGCACCTTTGGGCAGTGTGGCAGCAATAAAGAATGGGGTCCTGAGTAATATGTGTCCCTTTGGACTGTTTCAGGCTGCCTTTAAAGAACTGAAACCATCTCCTTTCTCCATGACAATTCTTGTTCCCAGCCTTTTCTTCAGGACTGTCTAGAAGCTCCTGTGAGAAAACACTTATCTCACAGGGCTATATGAAATGCCCAGTATCACCATCAGTCAGAGGAGGTTTGTGCCAAATTAAGTAGGCCAATACTTATAGATTCAAAAGGGTACAGTATCTCTCCAGTCGAAGATACTTTTCAGTGGATCGTAGACTCCTCTGTCTACCTCCACTGAGGGAAGTTCCTCTCTTACTTGTTTAATCTTGCCCACCTTGTGAACTCAGGCTTCTTGTGTTCTAAAGCAACACCTGAAGCACCTTTAGAGCCCTTTAGGAGAATAAGGGATAGGAATGCTCAAGGCTGTCTTGTAGTCAGTCAAGAGAGTAGGTTGAGGGTTGAGCTTCACAGCCTCTTACATAATGCAGTGTACAGAGGATTGGAGATTCTCTTGTTTATGTTCATTTCTGGATGAGCATAAAACCCCAGGACATGTCTTTCCTTGAAGAGAAATTAAAGTCCTTTTCAATGCACTCCCCCTTAGAACTGTACAAGACAAGGATAGGGTGCTCTTGTGCCCTGTAAGTTTCGCAGACCTATCTGCCCAGGACTTAACCTCTGGACAGTTTGTCACTGTTAATACTGACAGGCCCAAATAGGAGTTCTCTAAGAATTATGTTTTGTTCAGATTTCATGCTGTCAGTAAGTGGGTGCATGAATTCTGAGATAGGGGAGATAGTTTTGTAACCAGAGCAAAAGATGCTTTCAAGAAGTACGTATTAGGTGAGCACAGGTACTAAGGGCCAGTTGTTGGGTGCTGCCAGACCACCTTTACCTCTTTTTACTTCAAGGATATTGCATATTTGTCCTTATACACCTTACCCTTAGAACCTGTGGTAGAAGCTCAATATGTGTAGGAATTCAAGCTCCATTGGCCAGAAAAGCATCTTGCGTGAGGTTCGCAGGTGGTATGTCAGGTCACAATGGAGCATTGCATCTCTGACTGTAGTAGTTGTAAGATGTGACACACTCCCTTTTAACCAAGAGGGTTGGCATGGCAGTATAGCACTTATGTCTTCGAGAGGATGATTTGCATTTTTTCAGTTGTACAAACCTTTGTCTTTTATCAGGATTCCACCTTTAACCAACCTTACACTTGTCAATTTTGCTGAAGAAAAAAGTAAATGCATACTGTCAAGTGAATGTTTGTACTCCTACTCTCTTGCTTTTTCATTCCTTTGGTGCTAGTGGACTACCTTGTTACCAAGCTTAAATGACCAGCTCTTAGTAAATAGGTATCCATGTAAATATGAAGGTTTGCACATCTATGAAAATGCAAAATATATAAGCGCCTCAGTGGCGTGGTTGGTATGGTGTTTGGTTTCCACCTCGCTGGTCGCAGGTTCGATTCTCGGCCATTCCATTGAGGAGTGAGAGATGTGTATTTCTGTTGATAGAAGTTCACTCTCGACGTGGTTCAGAAGTCACGTAAAGCCATTGGTCCCGTTGCTGAATAACTACTGGTTCCATGCAATGTAAAAACACCACACAAACAAACAAACAAACATCTGTCTTTATATAGGAATTACTTTCAGTGCAAGCTGAGGAAGGCTTTTCTACAACACACCCTCGCCGAGTTGCGTACTTACCTCATAGCCTTCGTTGAGCATGGACGTAACATTGCCTTCCTGAGCCTGATTGCTTCCTTGCTATTCATTCATCTCAAATTTATTTTTCCTTCCATTTTGTTGATTGAATAATTGTGGTATATCTGTTCCTGTTTTTGAATATTGCAAAGCCAAGAATCAATTGCTTTCTCTCACCTTTTAATGTAGATCTGCACACCTTTTGCACTAAATGCCACAAACGTGTGTGTTCCATAAATGATATGTACTTGCTCCGAGTGTTGTGAGTGGTCCCCGGAGCAATGGATGAGATTGCTAGGAAGAGGAAATCCAAGAAGACTGCTTGTCCATCCTTGGAGGGATATTCCCTTTTGAGGATACCAGGTAGCTCCTTGTCTCTTCCCATGCGATTCCTGTAGTCTTTGCTTTTATCTAGTTCAGGAATATATGTATTGTGAGGTACGTATATATAATGTACGGGTCCTGTTACGAATTGTTTTCTACGTCTTGAGCCACCTGAAATTTAAGACTTAAAGTGGATTGTTATTTTATTAACAAATTAGTAAGTATGTTGGGGCCAAATCAGAAATGAAGGGTGGATTTTTCCTACAGTCCCCCAAAACATACCGTAATTCAGCTCAGAAAAGTGTGCTGGGAGGGATTACAGTATATTTTGAAGCAGACAGCTTGTTTTAATATATAACTAAAGCAACAATAGATGTATTTTGTAAAAAGCTTGATTTTTTCTGTTGGACAAATTCAGTATATAATTCATTAGAAACAAAAAGTTGAGATTATATATTTGTCATTTACAATTAAATAAAGCTGATAAATAAAACTGAAACTAGGCTAAATGAAAGTCTGTCTCAACATTGCTGCCTTTTCAGGAACCAATTTTGTCCATGATTGCTGATTGATACTCCCAGTACATAGTTAATTTTCATTTATTTGTTTCCAAAATTGGGTGATGAAATGACTTTCATACATGGTCATTAAATCCATTGAGGTGTTCTACAAAGGGAAAAGAATATGAGTCTTACATTGCTGGTTTTGGTTTTGTGAAAATGTATTGTGTGATTTCAACTAGTAGTATGTATACAATTATGTAATTCACTAAATCTGTGTAATTTTTTAATGTATAAAATTTATGAATTTGAATTACTTAAAATTAGGTACTATATGACTGATGTCATCACGATTTCTTTTAGAGCTGACATTGTTAACACTGTAAAGGTAAGGATATATTTTCAGATAAGCTTATAGTATTTATAGATAAAACTGTTAATTTTAGTGTACGTTATGAGCTATCTTATCTAACATCTCTATGAGCAATAAGGATTAATTTTTCCATTTCATTTTCAGATTACTCTCTTGAAACTACTGCACAATAGCAGTAATATTAAGTGACTAGTCACTTAAGTGCTCCAGTGGATCTTCACCCTTTGGGCCACCATGATGTTACTTCTTGTTCTAGAGCTCCTCCCCCAGTATGGGAGGTAAAATTTGGCGTAAGCCTTGAGCTGTACTCTGGTCTTACGCCACTCTGCTACAGATTGTCTATAGCCTTTTGGTTACTAATGCCAATGATAATATTTGGCTCTGCATTCTCCAAGTGATCAAGCTCTGAATTTTATCATTCAATTTAAGAAAAAGGAATTGAAAAGTGTTGAGTGATATTCTTATGCTTTTGGGGGAAAAATACTCGTTAATACTTTTATTGGTGAAGTTATTTTGAAACACGAAACTAAAATGCCTACAGAGAGCCTTGGGTTAGATTCTAGAATGGCAGCGATGGACATGGACCCCAAAGGCTTTAGTCCTATGTCGGGACCAGATGAGAATATGAGCTCGCCCCCTAGTGTGTTAACAACGGCATCTGCAGGTTCAACACCCTCTTCCATCCCTTCAGCTGGGTCCACACCATCGTCCATTCCATCTGCTGGATCAACTCCGTACCAGTACAATGCTCAGGAGGATGTGGGAATGAAACCTGTAACCCCGTCTTCTGACCACCAGCCCATTACTCCCATGACCCCCGACCAGCCCATTACACCAGACCAACCTATCACCCCTGATCAATCCGTTCCATCAGACCAGCCCATTACACCAGATCAGCAGCCTCCCAGAAGTCCAGGGATGTATGTGGATGGAGTGAAAGATGGTTTACAAGTGGAAAAAATGGATGAGGTAAGTGAGGTAAAAAGACATAACGATGTAAGTGAATCCAAGGTTCATAATCATCCAAGTGGGAGCAAAGACAGTGAAAGAAGAGATGATTGTTCTTGCATTTTGTGTGAAGACCACAGAAGACATGCAGGGGATCCACCTCCCACTCTTCCTCCCCCTCCTGTAAACAGTGACTTTGGGTATCCTGTTGATGCCAGCATGAGTGAAAGGTTTAATAGTGGGGAAAAGCAGTGTAGTGTTGTTGGCGAGGGCAAGACAAGGGGAAAACGAAGCAAGGACCCAAATGCTCCCAGCAGACCTCGTAAGCGCAGACAGTCAGGAAAACCTGCTGTGCATTACCAAAGTGAGATATCACAGGATTCAGAGGTCACTGGAATAAGAATGAAGATAAAGTTGACTGTCCCTCCAATAAAAGAGAACAATTCGCGTGGCTTCAGCAGCTCTCCACACAGTAACCTAACTTACAGTGTAGTATCTAGTCCGAGTGAGAAGAGACCTAGAAAGAGAAGTGGACACAGTTCAGAAAGGTGTCATTCTGGATCTTCCTCATCAGAAGGAAAACGAAAGAAAAGAAATTTAGAATTTGTTAGTTGGGGACCAATAGTTAGCGAGGTGAATGGCGAACCACAGTCACCTTGGGCGTGGAAATTACCAGGCCACATCTTGCTTGACATTCTGGACATTGCTTCCCGAACAGCAGGAATCCTTCCATTACTTCTCAGGTTAGTATTCAATATGTTTGAAGTTTTTTGTCTAATACTCTTCACTGAGTTACTGCCAAAAGTATGTAATGTAAAGTTTTTCATTCTTTTCAGGAAATCATTCACTTTTAAGTAGACTAATATGATTTATAGGTTTATTGCATTACACTGATTTTTCGTATTCTTTTTTTGTTTTAAAATATTTGATGTCCATGAATTTTAATCCCCCCCACTTTTTTTGTAATGACATTAACTATAATTTATTTAAAGAGATTTTTCCCTCAGTTACTTTGTTACTTTATTTAGAACAGTTGATGATAATGTTATAAATGGCTGAACTTTGTAGCTTAATAATACTATTAATTTCAAAACTTCTCAACATTAGGTATGTTGTGCTCAAAATGAGGTTGATACAGTGCAGGAAAACAATTGCTTTACACAATTTTTATTTTCCTTGAAGACCTTTGATAAAAGAAATAAAGAATGACTTGATTTTTAATGATTTTAGATTTATTTTTCTGATTGCTGTGTAAAAGAAATCAAGGAGTTGATAGGAACATGGAGAAAAGTGAAGTGCAGGGGTTTATTTAGAATACATTTCAACATTGAGAAGTAGTGTTATCATCAAGAGTTTTTCCTGCATTGTGTAGTTGTGAAAGTCAACAGTCCAGGTATTGAAGACTGAAACAACAGAAGTTTCGAGTTTTATAGTAAGGGACTATTTTCAGATTTATTTTATCAGTCTTTGCTTTTAAACTCTCCAAACTTTTCCATTGTTGTTTTGCAGGTGTTCATAGTACATTACCTGCAGTTGTAGTTCTTGATTGTTGTTGATGCTGTAAGGTTTATTATTACTGTATGTATATGTAATTGTATTTGTCTAAGCAATTTTCAAAGACTTTTACAAACTTTGTAACTGTTACCATTACACGTAGCAAGTCATATCCTTTCATGATGATATTGAACAAGATCATCTTCTCTTGCTGTCTCCTCAGTTCCGATCCAGATGCTCATATTCATATTTTATGTCAGAAATCACTTTAGATTTGATTGTCATTGTTTCCCTTATAAATTGCCTTAATGAGAGTTCATATTTTTTATTTGTTAAGACTATTCTCCGAAGAGGTAGGTATGTAGTAGTACTTGGAATTTATAAATATGCCCATACTCCTTTTTTCCTTCCCTTGTTGGTTAAGTAAAAAAGCTGAACCGTATTACCTGATTGTGTCTTGCAGCTAATCATAAAGCAGCTCTCAATGATTTTGATGAATTGGGTATAAGAGTAGTTTTGAAGCATTTAGTATTAATGGCCCCTCCCCCAAGTAGAGAGTAAGAACTAGAGCAATTCCTCACTATTCTTATGAAAATATAAAGAAATTTGCCAGAAAAATTATTTTTCTTGTTAGTACAGTTGTGATGTATGTGACTTTTAAGTGATTTATAAAGAAATTTGCCAGAAAAATTATTTTTCTTGTTAGTACAGTTGTGATGTATGTGACTTTTAAGTGATTTTTTTGTATAACAATAGTTTCACTATATTTGATGGTTTTGTGTCTTGATAGACAACGCTCATTTGTCAGTAGAAATTGGACTGTAGAAAATCTTGGTGACTGAATGTTTTGTAAATAAGAAAACGATGCATAATATTCAGGTCAATTATTGCCAGTTTATATCATTAAGGAGTTCGGCCATCAATATTATTATTATAACCAAAATGAGTTATTATTAAAGTAAAATGTCAAAACATCGTACACACAGCACAGCCACCTCATTTAACATCCAAAAAATGAAGTTTTTTGGATTAGCATAAAACTCAACTAGTACCTATAAAATTCAGTACGTATAAGAATATTACAACCAATTCACATACACTCAGATTCCAAGAGTTACATGGTCAACTATAAGAAATTTATAACAATGAATGTTTCTGCCATCATTAATCATATTATAGCCGAAGTATAATATATATATACAGTAACAGTATGATATAGCATTAATGTCTGAACTACTTGGAATTTACTCCATGTAATCAAGTGTGTTTGGAATGAACTAACCCGGATAATGAGACTTTCCAAAGAATTGGTTCCTATGTAACTGGATTATTCCATTTTCCATCTTATTGTATAGTAACAACGTTGGGGGTAGTACCCATCATAGTGTACCCTGCTGCACAGCACTGTACAGTGCACTAAAGCTTCTTGGGTGCCTTCAGCTTTCATCTCTCCCCTTTTGTTCCATTCCCATCTAGTTCTCCAACTGTTTCGACTTAACTGTGTTGCTATTTTCATTTATCCAGTAGAACAAATCCTTTGGTGAGTCCCATAAGTATCGAAATGTAACTTCTTGACCTGTTTTATAATTTGTTAGCTATAAAAAATACAATTTGATAAAAAAAAAAAAAATTATAAGGGAGGTCAGCCAATTGAATAGTTGTTTATGTTTTTTTGAACATGTTTATCATTGTTTTTGGTTAGAAGGGTATTTTTTAGAAAAAGTAATTAATGATACATAGTACAGTAGTTAGAATCACAATATTCATTGTCAGTAATGGAAGTATGTCCCATGTTTTGTTTTATAGAACATCAAGAGTGTGTAGATTCTGGCGTATGGTGTCAACTGATGCTCGGTTGTGGCACACAGCAAACCTATCCACCAGTAGGATCAAACCCCGTTTTCGTAATGAGAAGAGGCTACTTTGGCTTCTAGAACACAGACTTCCAAAAGTCCGTGATTTAACGTTAGGTAAGGATGAAGAAATGCAGAATGCATTTTGCATGTACATTATGTATCTACAAAATATTCATAACAACTTCTGATATGCAAAAATAAGATAAGAATGCTGTAATTCTGGGTTTGCTGTATTTGATGCTTTCCAGTTGCATTTCATCGTTGATAAATGTGTTTTGATTAGATTAGTTTAATTGTGGTATTTAGCTGAATATGATAATCAGGAATTGGTGAATGAATATTGTTAATTGCAAAGTTGTGGTTTTTAATTTTTGATATTTTTTCACCTTGATAACCAGTCTAAGGGGAGTGCCAACAGCGTAAGGCCCCATTATAACCAGCCTAAGGGGAGTGCCAACACCGTAAGGCCCCATAATAAAGCAGTAAATAACTGTTTCTACCTTATGATTGAAGGGATTTGCTTAAAATTTTTACTACTTCCTCTACAACTAATAATGAAAATTCTCTCGTGTTGAAATTTAGAAATTCGGCCTCTTTTAAGTTCATTTGTTGTGCATTGGAAAAAACCATGACATCACTTTTCAAAATTGATATGCAAAATTAAAAGTTGCACAGAAAAGTTTAAATGAATTTGGTTTAGTCTTTAGAGAAGTAAACATTTAGTTTGGAAAAGAGTAAGTTTTAAGAAAACTGCAGTTTTATATGTTTTCAATTTGTTGTTCACAGTAAGTACTGTACAAGTGGTGAACAAAATTGTTCATGTACCAATCTGTAAATTTTTTTAGTGATAATGTTTCAAGAATTGTTTAATTACACATAAAACAGTCCAAATGTATAACTCAAACTTGATCCTATCCAGAATCCTTCATAGACTTTTTTATTATTTTTATAATTTGTTGTCCACAGTGCCATACAGGTGGTGAACAAAATTATATATATATGAACCAGTCTAATTTTTTTTTTTTTTTTTATAAGGAATAAGCAATGTTACAGGATATGTATGTTTATTTACCCATAAAACAGGCCAAAAAACTTATAACTTTGAAACTATAATTGTAAGCTATTTAATTAATACTCTTAAATTAACAGTACTAAAATAACAACACTTATCATTCTGACATATTGTTGTGAGGACTTCCAACTTTGCTTCGCAAGCCAATTTAACTAAAAAGAGTGAAAATGAATATGTGCATAATTGTCATATTGTACATACTACTTTATTTTATGTTATTTTATGTTAATGAAAAAACAATTTTTTTTTTCCTCCTAAAACCAAATGATGTTATCAGAGCTGTTGAATGTTTTAAGAAATGAGTCAAAGAGAGGTGATGAAGATTATGCCATAAATTCTTATGGTCTCTTTGATTGTTAATTTTTATTTTATGTACTTTTTTGTTTTGGCGCTCTGCTGAGTCAGAATAGTTTAATCCCTTATTAGATTACCTCATTTTATGACTGTTCATATCCCATATAACTACTTTGTTAACAAGAAGTATTGTATTTTCATATTAGCTGGTTGGAATGATGCTGTGACGCCTCCAATCTTGCCAAGGCTGGTTACATTCTGTCCAGAGCTAACTAGCCTGAACCTTACAGACTGCCATAAAATTCACAGTGAAAATCTTCACACGCATCTATCCAGGTGTCAACACCTTCAACGACTTGACCTCACCAATATTATGTCGGTTAGTAACATTGCTTCAAGTAAACTGAAATAAAAGCTAAGCAAAATAAATAAAATATTTATTGAATTAAAAGGATATCACTGTTTTTAATGGTTTTAATTTTGTTGAGAAATAACACCTTTAACAGTAAGCTTTAAATCATTTAAATAGCTGATTTTAACTGTAACTTATCCAAATTCTCTGTATGCATATACAACTGTTCTTGCTTAATGATATTTAATACAGATTTTATAATTTTTTATCAACCAGACTAGTTTTTTTAAAGATTGATTGTTTTTCTTCAGTCTCACAAACCAACACCAAGATGTGCTGTTGGCCAACAAACCTTGTCAGACTTGGCATCAACAATGAATACACGTTTGACACACCTTACTCTGGCCAATAATACTCTGTCCAACTTGCAGTCTCTTATCAAGGCCTTATCTGTAAGTATTGTAGACGTTTCTGTATTGGCTTTTGCAGATCTATTGCCATTTATAGTATGGTTAAAACTCAGGAATTTAGGAAGGTTAAAAAATGCACTGTATTTTTTGCAGTAATTATTTTTATTTTGAAGGCAGATGATTGTTATGTGTTGCTTTAAAAACTAAAACAAAACAAAAAATGTCAAAACTATGTGATGAAAGTAGCCAAGAAGAGAAATGTCTAATTTTTTGTGAATGTAAAAATATAGCTGGTCTCGTCTCCCTTTTAGTTTAATATCTGGTTCCATGTCCCTCCTAGTTTAATAACTTGTCCGTCTCCCCATCTCCCTCCTAGTTTAATAGCTGGCCTCATCTCACCTCCTAGTTTAATAGCTGGCCTCATCTCACCTCCTAGTTTAATAGCTGGCCTCATCTCCCTCCTAGTTTAATAGCTGGCCCCATCTCCCTCCTAGTTTAATAGCTGGCCCCATCTCCCTCCTATATAGTTTAATAGCTGGCCTCATCTCACCTCCTAGTTTAATAGCTGAGGCCTTCATATCTTCCCCTCCTAGTTATTAATAGCTGGCCTTCACTTCCCTACCTAGTTTAAATAGCTTGTTTTCTATCCTCACCCTAGTTTAATAACTGGTCCCATCTCCCTCTTAGTTTAATAACTGGTCTCATCTCCCTCTTAGTTTAATAAACTGCGGGTCTTCATCTTCCCTCTTTAGTTTCAAGAACTGGTCTCATCTACCCTCCTAGGTTCAATAAAACTGGTTCTTCATCTCCCTCCCCCTAGATTCCAATCAACCTGGGTTCCCATCTCCCTCTTAGTTTAATAACTGGTCTCATCTCCCTCCTAGTTCAATAACTGGTCTCATCCAGTGTAATTTAAGTTAGTATCTTGCCATTATCTGTAGTGAGAAAGTGGAGGATTATCAATGTAAAATGCTTTCATGTTCTGGAATAAGATCACAAATAATATTGAGGGCGGCTTATAAAGTTGTTCATTCATCTAGGTGTTCTAAGTTCCCTAAATTGCTCTCCCAGAGCCTGTCAGACTCTGTTGTTAGTAAAAAATACAGTTACTTTCAAGCTGGTGGGCATGTCATTGCAGCGAGTTGTTTTTGTTGGGATTTATTAAATTAATACTAAAGTTTTGCTGATTTTTAACTGAAAGTAGTCATTGTTGTGAGTTGACATTATGTGTTTATCTGTAGTGATTTTGATATTTGAACCATTTTACAAATTCATTATATAATGGGGTTTTCTGTAGCATTTTTATTATTTGAACCATCTCACAAAGTTATAGAACATCCAAAAGTACTGGGTACACATGTTTTAATGTATATTTTCAGGCTTGATCAACATAATGATAATAAAAAAATGATTGATAACCATAGCTAACATGAATTGATCTACAAGTTTGAAGCATTGTTTAAAGAACTGTGTTTCATTATTGTTTGTATTATTTGCATTTAGCATTATTTACTGTAACCTGTAAGTTTTATGATAATTTTCGTCTTTCACAGGACCACTGCCCAAACCTACAGTCATTAGATTTATCTAATGTGCTGACCATTGGGAGAGACTCAGTACTAATAAACATTGAGAGATTACAAACAGGTTGCACAAATTTAAGGATTCTCAGATTAACCAATGCCCAGATTAGATTGTGTCAGACCTCTATGGCAGAGCAGGTAAGATTAACATGGGATTTGTAGATGGATCTCATTATTTTGATTGGTTTGTGTTAATAAGGTTTGAATTTTTCAAGGAAATTTTATTTTTTTGTTTAGGTAACAAAATATAATTGACTTTTATTGATCATAGCCGTTGGTTTGTTCTTTCCCTGTCCCCTTCATTTACAAAAGCAGCTGGCAAAGCCTTTAAGATTTGTGTGGCTTGGTGAAGGTTAGCTCAGTGAATGCCTTCAACCACTGCCTGCTCTCAAGTCCTGGCCCCCATGAAAATGTTTGTGGGGAGAGAACTTTACATAATATAAGTAGCACATCACTCAAGTAATAAATTTGTTTGCTCAAGTTGTTGTTTAGAGCTCTAATGATGATATTTTATACTCAGGCTTCATCACCTGGATTCCCACATCTAGAAGAATTGAGTATTGCTGTTGTTGGCAACCTAAGTGTGGGAATGAATGATGGTGAATTGGAGCGTATTTTGAAGAATTCTCACAAGCTACGTCTCCTTGATGTGAGAGGGTATGTATTATGACTAAAGTTAGTTATGCAATTGAGGTTTATACACAGCTTTGTTTTTTCATAACATGCATAAGATACGTTGATACACTTATTTCATACAAATCCATGAATCATGTAGAATGTTCATTGTAATCAACCATATCCATAGACATCCTTATGTCTTCTGACATGAGCAGCAGATTAACACTTGTGACTCATGGTTGGGTTATCTATCCTCTTAGTGGATTTGTGTTACAGTATGAGATACAGAGAAGAGGATGGAATTCATGGTTTTTTAATAGGGAACTGTTTTGTTATGTAGAACCCAAATTACGATTTAAGTGAAAATTCCCTCAGCAGAGTATCCCAGCCTTTCAGAAGTGCAGTGGATCTGGTGGAGCACTTGTTGACAAAATAGAAGAGAAGCATGTGCTCATTGGGGTACTGCGAGTAGCTGGCTGTAACGAAACACCTGAGAGTAAAACAAGTCTTTACTTATATAAAAGAAAATGACTAATCATTATGATGAAATGGATATAAAAGAAAATGACTAACTATTTAGGTGAAATGGAGAGGCATGTAACCCTAGAAGTCTGTCTCCTGTGGATAATTGACATGGACACGGGTTGATGATTAAAAGACTACCGAATTAAACTTTACTCACGACGACCAACAGTCAAATTAGTATGGTTCATTTGTTCATGCATAAAGACGGCTAAGGTAAAACTTGGCCAAAGTTGATTGACGTCTCCCTATACCTTAACTCCTGAAGGTTGTACTCTCTTACATTTCTCTTGAAGGCTAAAGAAATTGAGAAAGTCCTGATCTCATGCATATACTCTTAGTTGGATAGCCTTGTCTTCTGAAACTTCTGTAAATGGTTGAAGAATTTACAGCCTCATCCAATAGGACACTGTGATTTTTCAAGTCCAGAGTCCTTGCTTCTCAAATACCTAGTCCTTTCAAGGTAGTAATAGATAGTTCCACCAAGCAGAGAAGAATGTTATGTTTACCAAACTTGCAAAGTTGGGATAGTAAATGGAGTAGTGTTTGGTCTTTTGTACCAGCTGTCTGTGGCTAACAAAAGGCAAACAAAAGACAAACCCCAGGTAAATGTGCTTTACTGACAGCATACAACTTGCTCACACACACCCATACAGAGGCCAGCAGTAAGGTCTTTTAAGTAAGATAATGTAGAATGACTATGAGCAGTCTGCAAGGGACCAAGGTGAGGTTTTGGGGTGCTATGGAGGTCCCACTTATGCCACTAGATTGTCCTACAGGAAAGCTCTTACTCAAAAGTTGTGGAAGAGTCTTCTGCAGTCCGTTCAATGCCCTGAAGATCCAGTATAGTTGTTAAGTTGCCACTCTGTAGCCTTTGATTGAAGCCGATTGTGTTTCAGAGCATCCCTGAAGAGGATTACTTCTGGAGCATGTGGAATCAAACTTGCCTGTGTTTAGGTGGGCTAAGTCTTGCCACCACAGCAGATGTAGTATTACTTCCAGTGTTGTTACAGGGTAAGCCTCTGGAAAAACTGGAGCCAACTAACAATTTCAGGGCTGCAATTACAGCTGCTCCAGGGAAGATAGGGGACCCAACAGACTGCCACATTTTGGCTTTAGATCTTGGCTAGCACAGAAATTTGATTCATTACAAGCATTTTTCAAGACCTTGTTTTCCAAAAGATGAACCAGCAGTGATGTCAACTACTGCAGGAGCAGTAGTTAACTGGTATACTGACTAACAGCAGTAGTCAAAGCAAATGAGGATGTCAGCATGACCAATGCAGCAGACATAGATATTTAGTGAGTTAAAGTTTACTGCATAGCAGAAACAGAAGGCCAGACAGAGGCAGACAACACAGTAGGCATCAAAATGTTTGCAAAGAAGAAGCCGAAGGAATCGCCCGAGGAAGTGGTGTAAGAGACACTTGAGGTAAAGGATGTTTTGGAAATCAAGTTCCAGCAGGTGGTGTAACAGAAACAGTGGTAACAGTAGGGGCAGCAGAAACAACCATCAGTGCAGAAGTTACAGTGGTGGTAGTTGTAAGTCAAGGGGGGCATAACAGGGCTCATGAAAGTAGCAGCAGTAGTTGTAGCAGAAAAACCATCCAAGCTAAATGCATACTGAGACAAAATAATGGCCTAGCAAAGATGACTAGACATCAGGAAAGAGATGTTATTCTGCAGCTAAGAAAGAGTCAGTTCTGTCACCTGTACCTGTCATCAAAGAAGCTACAGCCTGGTAAGTGGAAAGAGGTATTAGAGGCAGTCAAATCACCAGGCAAAGTGGGTGAGCGGGTCGGTACAGGAATGTCCAAAAATCAAGGGAGAAGCTTGGTCACCTGGCAGAGAAGGCCTAGTAGGAATAGAGTGAGCTGGCAAGTGTTCATGTGATCTTGGAGGCTGAGGAGTGGGCAATGGCACATCACTGGAAGATTGTTGCTTCTAAGATATTGAAGTCAGAAATCAAGGCTAATCACAAAATCAAAGATCCCAGAGTAGACACAAAAAAGCCTTGGTAGTACGTAGAGTGCTTGTTCTTTTTTGCCTGGTACAAACCCATTGTTCTTTTAGCAAACCCATTGTAGGCAAACCAGTCCTGGCAAATATCATAGGTGAGACTGGGGAGTATCAATTTCCACTCTATTTGGAACACAGCAGGCAAGGATCCATCATCAGCTAGGACATAAAAATACAGCAAACCAGACCGGACAGGCCTTGACAAGTTGGGTTGGACATCTTTAGGATTGGCTGTAAACACAGCTCAAACATTTTATAAGGGCTACATCACAAGCATTACACAAGCTTCATACCTGCATAAAATTTACCTACAGGAAAGTGGTCAGTCACAATCTGTAAGTAATTACTGATTATTAATCATTTATGCATGAAAAGAAGGAAAAAATAACTTTAATTATGGGACTTAACCAGTAAGTCTTGTAGAATGGCCTTCACTGTGACAGGCCAGGAACGACATTCTGGGCAAGGATTAGTAATGATACAAAAATTAGATCGGCACCTACTGCATGAGTATGGGGAACTGTAATGGTAGCAGCCAAAAAGTTGGAGCACAGAAATCCCTGAATGCCTGGGCACATGGTTTGACAAGGCCTAGAAGAATTGGAGAACTCCTTGATAATCAACAAAGCACACGCACAAACACACTGAAACAGGAATCACGGGGCAACAAAACAACCGGCTTGGGAAGGAGAGCGCAAGTAACCACTCTCCAAGGTGGTCAAAGAAAGACTGACACATCACGGGGTTCTATGCCTGGTTGGTGACTAGCTTCCACCTCATATATGCATGAGTTACCAGATGACACAGATTCCTTGCTTTACCATCTTTGTTTTTAACCGGTTTCCAGCTGGCGCAAGATGATTATCCTATTGTTAAGACCTCAGGTTTGTTAGTTATGAAAAATACAAGTTGATTAAAAATGTCGTATTTCATCACTATGACACCGTAAGGAACTAAAATGTTTGAAATTATGTCATGTAAATTGATAATGTCATAATTATGAAACCACAGGACAGACAGAATTCTCTAGGGCAGAGATGGTAGTAAGACAGCCAGTACAGCAACTGATTGACTATCTGACATTTAGACATGTTAGTAAGCAGCTATGAAATGAACTAGAACATAGTAAGCCACTATGAAATGAATTAGAACAATTTGTCTTCGTCAGACTTGAATGATGTTACAATCTCCTTTCTTATATAGTTTTGCTGGCGAATAATACTGGGCTTGGCCATAGACTCTTATGTCAAGATGTAGCAAGCTTATCATCATGCAACATTACATAGATTAATTTAAGAAAAATTCAAACTCATGAGTATAAAATTTAGTGCCCCCTAAGTAGATACATACCTAATTCCTCGTCTTTGCTTCCAGTACGTTTTGCAAGAGGGGTTACTGTAACTTGTAAGTTTAGCCCACTTCTCTGTTATAGTATATGTCAAGTTGATTCCTGTATTATAGTATAATATACATATGTAAAATTATAAAAAATTTTCTTACTGATGTAAAAAATGAAGAGGGTCATCCAGAAATTATTAGATTTGCCAAGTACCATTGGAAAACACCTTTCAAAATGCAGTATGATGCTTAAGTTTATTGAACAAAAGCAAAAAAAAAAAGCAGATGATACAAATGCAAAACTGCTAAAATGCACAGGTATATAAGATTTAAAATATGCCATATCTTCAATAGGGTGTTAAAATTTAGTGATTCTAAAAAGACAGGAACATCTTGCTTATTTCCAACTTGAACTTCATGTAAAATTGCTCTTTTCCATAGTTACAAGTGTCAGTTCTAGTCACAAAACAAATTGGATTTTATTGGCCTCCTTGTACTCAAACATTTTATGCAACTTTATATTACTTTCAAGCATTTTATCCTATCAGGGTGACAGTGAGTTACAATTTATGTAAAGGGAACTGGGAATAAGGAAATATTTCACTATCTGAATTTGGTTTGATGACAGATGTAAAAAGAACAGAATCGTCAGTTAACTCACAACAGAAAAATAAGAAGTTGCTCTTAGTAAATTTTACTGGAACTAGTAATGTTTAGTAATGGACACTTAAAATCAAATCAGTTTGTTTGTTGTGGACTAATTGTTAACATCAGTATTTTTTTTTATGATTTACAGAAATGTACTTACCCCACTTTTATTAACCCTCTTACGCCGACTGGACGTATTTTACGTCGACATTTTTTGTCTCTCATGTGCCGACTGGACGTATTTTACGTCGACTTACAAAAGTTTTTTTTTAAATTCGCGGAAAAATACTTATAGGCCTACCAGCCTAAAACTTTTGAATCACGCGCCTTGGGGGATGCTGGGAGTTCACGGATCAAGGTGTTGTTTTGTTTACAATCGTTACGCAGGCGCGCAAGCGCGAATTTCTTTCTTGCCGCACTAAAAAGTATCTGTGACACATCTCGGAAATTATTTTGTCACTTTGACATAATTTTTGTACCATTGTAAATTAGCCGTTACATGAAGTATTATATATGAAAATGTGCGCATTTTTATGTAGAATACAACAATAAAATACTCATAATTGTAGTTTTTTTCAGTTTTGAGATATTTTCATATAAATAATGATAATTGCCAAAATTTCAACCTTCGGTCAACATTGACTATACCGAAATGGTAAAAAAACGCAATTGTAAGCTAAAACTCTTATATTTTAGTAATATTCAATCATTTACCTTAATTTTGCAACTAATTGGAAGTCTCTAGCACAATATTTCGATTTATGGTGAATTTATGAAAAACTTTTTCCTTACGTCCACGCGGTAACTTCCGAAAAAAATCATACATGCGATTGTGGTAATGTTTGCACCATTTTAAAATTAGCCGTTATATAAAGTTTTATATATGGAAATGTGCGCAATTTCATGCACAATACAACTAAAAACAACCCATGGTTGTAGCTTTTATCAGTTTTGAGGTATTTTCATATAAATAACGATAATTGCCAAAATTTCAACCTTTGGTCAACTTTGACTCTACCGAAATGGTCGAAAAACGCAATTGTAAGCTAAAACGCTTATATTCTAGTAATATTCAAGCATTTACCTTAATTTTGCAACAAATTGGAAGTTTCTAGCACAATATTTCGATTTATGGTGAAGTTATGAAAAAAATAACATTTTCTTTATGTCCGCGCGGTAACTCTTCCGAAAAAATCATACGTGCGATTGTGGTAATGTTTGCACCATTTTAAATTAGCCGTTACATAAAGCTTTATATATGAAAATGTGCGCAATTTCATGTAAAATACAACAAAAAATAATTGAAGGTTGTAGCTTTTCTCATTTTTGAAATATTTGCATATAAATCACGATAAATAGAAAAAAAACCCACCCAGTTGTTTGGTCAACGATTTGGAACTCTACCGAAATGGTCAAAAAACGCAATTGTAAGCTAAAACTCTTACAGTCTAGTAATATTCAGTCATTTATCTTCATCTTGAAACAAATTCGAAGTCTCTAGCAAAATATTTAGATTTATGGTGAATTTAAAAAAAAATCTTTCCTTCCCTCCGCGCGCGGATTCTCCGCCACAAATCTCCGAAATGCGTACGTCCCATTCTCAGAATATTTGCTCCGTTTCATATTAGGCATTTCATAGAGTTTTATATATGAAAATGTGCGCAATTTCATGTAGAATAAAACTAAAAATATTTGAAGGTTGTAGCTTTTCCTATTTCCGAAATAATTGCATATAAAAAATATATATATATAAAAATTCGACATTCGGTCAACTTTAACTCATCAGATATGGTTGAAAAATGCAATTGTAAGCTAATACTCTTACAGTATAGTAATATTTAATCATTTGTCTTCATTTTGAAAGAAATTGGAAGTCTCTAGGACAATATTTAGATTTATGGTGAATTTTTGAAAAAAATATTTGTTTACGTCCGCACGTTACAAATTCATGCATTATTTTGTGATAATATTTTCTCTGTGTTGCTTTTATCGTTTTACAATGTGTTATATACCAAAATGATCGCAATTTAGTGTACATTACAACGAAAAAAAAGTAACTTGTTACCTTTAACCGTTTTGCACACAGCGCGATTTGAATACAGTTATATATGAAATTTCGTTTTTGCGCTATCATATATTGCATTATTTATATATGATAATGATAATTTTTTAAATTTCTGATGGTTGCATACTAAACTTCAGGCAGTGACAAAAAAGGAGCCAAAAATGAACTCTTAATCTTGAAAACTAAGCGCGCTGTGATTTTTTGAAAAAAATATTTTTTCCGCTTCCGCGCTCACTCCGAAACCCTTCCGGCATACGGGAGACAATTTTTTATTTACCGCTCCGGCGTAAGAGGGCTAAAAGGCTGCCTTTACCTTTTCAGGGTAATTTTTAACTCATTGGCAGCTGTGTAGAAGAAGGGATTCTTATTACATTTTACATGTCAACCTTTGGAATTTTTTCATGAAAAGTGAATTAAATCACATTCTTCATAAGGGTAGCATGTTTCCTCTTGCATCCCCACCTTCAGCAAGAACCAGTTGAATTTTTGGCAGCTAATTTAGGATGCTCGTTATTTATAATATTATAAGAATAAAATTTGTCAGCTACAAATTTCATGAATAGAATTGTTGAATATACAGATTTTGCTTTCTTTTTCAGGTGCATGAATATTACAGATTCCTCTCTTGTTCGTATCCCACCTTGGGATTTGGAACACTTGTTCTTGGCTGGTTCAACGTCTCCAAAGAGTTACTCCGATAGATTAGAGCTGGTAGTTCGAAAGTGGCAACACTGTTTGGTCGAGTTAGATTTATCCTGGACTGCCAATTCTGACAGTATTGATGCTGCTCTGATGGCCATATCAGAAGAAGCAGATAATAAACTCAGGTGAGATGTACTAGTAGAATGAAAAAGTTATGGATTGTGGCTTTTACATGTTTTGGGTTTTTTATTAAAGAGACTTTATTTTTCAACATACAAAGCAAACTGAAAAGATATTGAATTATGATACAGTATATAAATTTCCTTAGTAAAATTAAACTGTGGTAAAACTTATCCTTCACCTTTTACTTGACAGGTACCTGAACATGTGTGGTTCTTCAGTGACATTCAAGCCTATTCAACAAGTTTTGGTGAGGTGTAGTCATCTGGAGACCTTAAATTTGACATCTTGTCGAGCCCTGCCTCGAGGAGTCAAAAGATTTCATGAGGCACCCCAGCTGGTCACCTTGCGAGCAGACATTGCAAGTGGTAAATTTGAGGAAAATCCTGATCAAGGTGATGATGATTAGACCACTTTTGGCCTCCTCTCAAAGGTTAGTTATGCTTTTTTTGTGCACTGAAAGCTGGACTTGGAGGTTTGTGACATTGTGTTTATCATTCGATCATCATTATGGTGCTGTATCTTTTATACTCTACTTTATATTTTGAATTAATGGATTTGTAATTATTTATGAAGAGGTGCTATGATTTTCTGTGAATTATGGTTGGATGTGCCAATCAATGTTTGCTACCAATCTGTTCTTTATGATAATACGTACATTACATATTAGGAAAATATATAAGAACTGCAACTCATTTCTAGAAAATGTTATGTCTTATTTTCATTGTTACCTAATTAATTTAATTTTATTAAAAAGATTACTAAAACAGATTGAAAAGTTTATGGCATTTATAATTAGCATGTACTAAAACTAATCTTTCAACCTAGATAGGATTCAAGTGTTGTGACATCATTATGGTTACTGTCATACATACCCTCCTTCACAATGTAAACGTATTTATTCGCTCAGTGAAATATTTTGTTTAATTTTTGGAAAAGATGTATATTTCAGTTATAAAAGTATCCAGCTATTTATAAGCTTGTCATGATGCAAAACATACTGTAAAATGAGAACAGAAGCTTTCAAAACAGAAGTGAATTAAGAATTGCGTAATTCTTGCCTTGGCTGCTTTGTTGTTGTCAGCATAGAACACAACTACACTACAACAATAACGACTGCTGTCACAATCACAAGCTCCACTGCTCCGTGGGTGATAGTACTGTCAGTGCACCTCATGCGATGCACTGTATGTATCACTTAAGGATCTTTGCAGCATTCCTTCGACCCCTAGCTGTACTCCCTTTCATTTCTTTTACTGTACCTCCATTCATGTTCTCTTTCTTCCTTCTTTTTACCCTCTTCTAACAATTGTTTCATAGTTCAACTGAGATTTTCCACCTGTAACATCTTTCAAACCTTTCTACTCTCTCTTTTTTTTTTTTTTTTTTTTTTTTTTTTTTTTTTTTTTTTTTTTTTTTTTTTTTTTTTTTCTTTTTTTTTTTTTTTTTTTTTTTTTTTTTTTTTTTTTTTTTTTTTTTTTTTTTTTTTTTTTTTTTTTTTTTTTTTTTTTTTTTTTCGAGCGTGAACTTACTTCGATAGGTTTCCGCCCAGTGCTTTGCCTAATTTATATATTCCATTCCACAAGTTCCAGGTATCAGGGAGGGATGGTATCCAAACTGCATTGCAATACCACCTTGCAGTAGAGATTTGTGTGTGGGCAGAGGCAACACTATTGGGATTATCCCTTGTTTGTGTGTGTGTGTGTGTGTGTGTGTGTGTGTCAGACAGTCTCAGCAGAGGGGGAAGAGGTTCTGCTGTTACAGAGTTGAGCAGATTCACAAATCTGGAAGCCTTTTTGGCATTTGAACAAATTTAAGTTTGTATAAAATGGATTTGCCAAGCACAAATTGTTTCTGTAATATCAATCATATATACTGAATGGCCCACCTCTCATTCCTTCGTTCATCCTGTCATATCCATGGGTATTTGATGAATGCTCACAAGATGTAATCCCTGTATTAGGTCAACATTACTAGTATATTTTATGTGAAAATCTAAACTTCAAGTAACAGCAAATATCAAGTTTTGGATACTGATGAATTAAGGAATCTATCATTTTTTGTTGTGTTTAATTTATCATCCAGTTAAAAGATTTTTTTTATAAAGAGAACTACAATTTATTTATACAAGTTAAATTTTATTAAGGACAAATTCTTGAGACTGCCCTACAAAAGTGAAATGGTTTTGACTCAATGGTTGGTTTAGTTTACCTAATAAGAGTAATGATAATAAGTTGAAAGACTAACTACTATGTTTTGGATAAATGTACTTAAGATATTTTATTTTGCTAAGCATATGATAAGTGATGGTTTTTTTTCGATAAAAGGATTTTCACAGGAAGATATAATATGGAATCATTTCAAGTCAAGTATTGTTTGACACATGCTTTCTCCTTCGGTTGCCAGATGTATGTTTTCTTTTCAGAGCCCCAAAAAAATGAACTGCCAAGCTCATGTGCCCAGTACAAAGCAAATCCATTTTGCCTCCCATCAAGCTATTAGGAAAAGCATCTCCATAGGATCTAACATTTCAAGCTGAGAGAGGATTTCTCCCCTGTCAGATATGTGACGTTACTTGCATCACTGCAGTGGAAGGCGGATGAAATTGGGGTCACATAAGTCATTCTTATATGTTGTATTATGATGTAAATTGTTTTTTGTAAGATGTTTAAAAAGTTTATAAGGAAGGGTGGGAAAATGTTATATTCCAAGATGTAATTATCCTTCTGTGTTCATTGTCCTTTGCCAAGTTCCAGAGGTAGTATTTTATCCATAAATTACACATGCTGATAAGTAACAGTCGTTATAGTTTACAGACTTGTTTATTTACCTACATCAAAAAAGGAGGGATTCATTCATTTTTTATTCTACTTATTTAATACTGACAGGTGTCTTTTGTTTCTTTATGTGAATCAATTTTTTATAATATACTTTAAGCAACTGCTAAATAATAGCAGTATTGTAACAAACTGGTGAAATCCTGTAAAGAAAGGGTTAGGAGGGAAAACATTTTTGTTGGACATTTTGCAAGAATATGCAAGATGTGAGACAACCATAATATTATGCAATATATAATGCAGATTACAAGATTATGCATAGGTAGATATTGTTTTTTTACATAGGTATTCTGTTTTCGTTAATCTGGGTAAATGTCTGCAAGCTGCAGCTAGGACAAGTGCAATGTAAAGCCTTTGCAATGTATTAAAGGACTCTCTAAATAGGTTAATACCTTTGTGCAAATAAATGAAGTAAAATGACTGAATGTCTCCTTTTTGATACATTAAGAAGAAACTCCCCATGAGAGACACAGTACAAAATTAATTGCATTGTAAATGCAAAATGAAAAGAAAAAAGTATTTTTGTTTAATTTCTATTGAAAGAAACTTATATGAGAAAAATATTAAATAGAAATGTATAGCTTTTAAAATCTTTGGAACATTTGTTTTATTTACATGTATATACATATATATATGTATGTAGTAAAGCAACCAACCTCTCATTGAATGACAGATTTGTTGTTTTAACATATATAAATGATTATATGCATAATCTCTTCAGTGCTTGGCATCTTTCAGATTTCTAGACTATCCTTAAATGGGGTCATTAGATTCAGCTAGGAACCAAATGAAAATTGGGTTACTGAGAATTGGTTATCATGACTGCCCTAAGCTATCCAGTTTTTCAAAGCCATGTCTCACTTAAATTTTTCTTGCCTTTGAGATTATTGCAGTTCCTGCAACTTACCAGTTGTAGAGGATTTTGTGTGTGTTTTTCATTGTCATAATCATCATCATCATGTACATTTAAGATGTACAGTATAATGTAATTATTAATGAGGGCTAAAAACAGTGAGGGAATTTGAATTGGCATAATGTTGTGTTTCATCATTTTTTTATTTATTTTTCTTTCAAGAATACACTGCCTTTGTATTAATTTGTCTTTGATAGTTTATTTACATTTGTTTAGGACTCAAATTTATCATATTTTAGGCATAATTTTAGATTATATAAATTAGCTGCAAAAATGTTCATGTAAAATTATGTACTGTACATTATAGAGAAAAAATACTAGTTTTGATTGTCATTTCAATTTTAGGTTACTTAAACAGGTGTTTGTATTTATGAAGAGATACACATATATAAATATATATATAGATACATAATAGATTAGATAACTTATTGTAGTTTTTATATATATAAATTAGATTTTATTTATGTAGTTTACATTGGATATTATATCACCTTGTTCATTTAACTTCAAAGTGAACATTTTTGCAGTTTAGTCTTTTAGGTTTTTGATGTGAATTAGAGTGCAGTTGCAATTTCC
Organism: Macrobrachium nipponense; assembly: GCF_015104395.2. Classification (NCBI taxonomy): domain Eukaryota; kingdom Metazoa; phylum Arthropoda; class Malacostraca; order Decapoda; family Palaemonidae; genus Macrobrachium; species Macrobrachium nipponense. The sequence goes on along the minus strand of NC_087205.1, from coordinate 103,111,991 downwards.
AGTGTTTTCAGAATTTTTTCAAATGAATGTACGTAAAATGTTGTGCCTTTCTGTGTCTACGACGAGCACATGATGCCATTATAAAGTTTCCAAATTCTTAGGTAACCACGAATATTGGAGCGCACACACCACTTAAATAGATCTCATATTTTCATTGGGTGTTTCCCACTCATCCTTGGCAACTAAAGAATTTGGATAGTAAATCTCATTTATTTATATAGAATAATGACAATTATTTATAATGCAGCAGTTAGAAATATTGATTAGTTTTGGAACAGGAAAACTTCTGTTACTCAGAGCAAATTTAGAATTGGATAGATATGCTGTATTATATTTATGTTGAGATCTCACAAACCAGCAGTTAGGTGCCTATTTCCAGATGCTATTCAAGATTTGGTTCTCTTTAGCTAAATTGTGTTGGTTCTTTGAAAAAAGGTTCTTATTACTGTTATGTCAAAAAAGGTGTGAAAGACAGCTATTTAGAAGGTAAGCTCTTGGAAGGAACCAAGTACAGTACATTGTTTAATTTTTTATTGGATGGAGTAGCATTTTGGCACTTGTTGGCAAAGATGTAAATTAAAAACATATCCATTCATACACACTAGGTTTAGATTTAAACTGTCATCAATGCCTACAAGTTTGCAGTTACGTAAATGAAGATGAGCATGTATTTCTTCCTTTTACGAAAGTCTCAAATAATCTTCAACTTATACCTGGCCATTAGAGTCTTCCAGTTTAGTAGAAGTCCACTTGCATTTTCTATAACCGTCTGTTTAACAGTACGTCCTTTCAGCATTCCACAGTGGTATTCACAGCAGACTTTAGATCCATTACAAAAAGTAGTTCCCCATCTACAATATGTAGTAACTTTGATTATCAGTTTGTTGTTCAGTATTTAATTAAGATACAGAGCAATATTTTTTAAATTTTAACTTTAGTTGCGGTTTTGAATCTATGAAAGGAGAATATGTTGTACATATTTTGGAATCTTTTTTTCAGCCAGGTATTTGCAGTATATTAAGAAAAATAGAAGTAATGGTAACTTGCTGAAAAGAGGAAAACAAATTTCACTTCTCAAGGCAATAATGTACGTATGCTTATATCAACATGCTCGTATAACCTGGTAGAATAGTCAAATCCAAAGAGTATTTTACGGTACTACAGGAATAGTTTACCAATGTTTATGTAGATAAGGACTTGATCCCTACTGTTTGCATCAATTTATGTTATTGTGAAATTATTTTGGATAAAAAGTTTTGCTGTTATGGATAATGGAAGTTTTTCTGTCATAGATGTTTATATTTCAATCTTCATGTTTTATGTGCTCAAGACTTACTATTCTTTGTTATATTCTTTGGGATAGACCCGTTTAGGCAGTGTTGAATAAAATGTTATGAATGAGACAGTTAGCTAGCTGAATTCCATTAGTTGTTGAATTGTATAACTCCATTTGAACTAGTTACTTAAAGTTTGGTTTGATGGGAATAAATAATACTAAAAGCATGACATTTTTTAAGACTCACAGTTGTATAAAGTCACTTGAATTGGACCATTGTATTTTTATTTTATTAGGGGTTCCGTAAATGCTTAAAGTAAATGGGGTCCATGATTTTCAAGGTGTAAGTGCTCGTACTCCGATTTTTCAAAAATAGCTGTACATTGTATTTTCTGAAATTTTGTGGTTTCAAGAGGTATGACATCATAAAAAAAAGGCAAATTTCTCTCAAGTAAAATTATTTACTATTTGTTTTGCACAAATTAACCCAAGGAAATTAATTTTTTTTTAACTTTTACAAATTTATCATTAATCTTAGCTATGCAAACATAATCTAGCCCTGTGTGAATGGGTTTTCATGTAGGACAGTAAGCTTAATAACTGCCACCAGTAACGTAGATGAAAACAAGTGTTGAACAGTTTGATCTAGCATACTATTTAGGTTTGGTAGACATCATTTGTGATTTGAATAAGATGGGAAAATGTAGATTACGTATTTCATCTAGTAGCTTTTGAAATTTAAGGAGGTTGCAGTAACCCTTCTATTATTTGCATCAATAGATCCAATAGGAGTGAAGATTTTGGTGTGGTGATATGCAGTAGAATACAGAAGTAAAGACCTATATAGTCTACCGTACAAAATAAGTAAAAATGTCATTTAACATAAGATAATCGTATAAAATGGCACTTTTTTTATGCTGGTCAGAACAGTATCTTCATTGCTATTGGCTACCCTACCCAGAAACTGCATTCACAACAGCCACTTTATCACCATACTTAAGCAATCCATAAATAGTGTATGTACTGTTTTTATGTATTTTATTAGAAAAAAGTATTGAATAAAAAACACAACTACCAGACTAATCTCAAAAGTTAAACAGAACTGCACTGTATACTGTGCTACCTAACTATTTTAGAATGTCTGTAAACCTTTTTTACAGAAGTTGTATTCTTTAGTAAGCAGTGTGTGTAAATGACAACAATACAAGGTAGTAATGCATTTTTTGAACTTTTTAAATATTTTTTCCAAATGAAGCATAGCAATTGACCCCCAACCTCACATTTTTTTGCTGAAATTTACCTTTGTAACTAACGCTGGCCTAATCTAAGACTTTAACAAAAATTAAGGTGGTGCAGTACAGTTAAGGCACAAACATATGAATAAGACTACCCATTACCAAGATGGCTGAATGTCTGGTTTAGTCGTCAGGGCTAAAACTCACTGCCAGTTGGAAGGTGGTGCTATCAGCAAGCGCACACAAATGCATAATTCAGTAACATGAGCCCTGCAAAGCTAAGGGCACACCAACATCAACTTTTATCATGTTCTAGTTCAGATCACACATCTGTCACAATTTAAGAGAGATCTCTCATCCCCACCAAAGTCACATGATTGTTCAGAGCATCTGATTTGCATCACACTTACCATCTGTATGTTTGATTTTATTCATGCAATTTTGATGTGGATAAGTGTAAACCTGCTTTCACTGAAAAAGTGCTAATAATTTCATAGTGTGAGAAACAGAAAAGCAAATAATAAAGGGGTTATTGTATTTAGATCCTGTTGAAATTTGAATGAGAAGTAGATTTTCAAATGTTACATTAACTTTGGTTTAGAATGGCATGGGCTCATTTAGCTTTCGTGATAACTTAAACTTTTGTTTTCATTTAGCATTGGTGAGATTTGGTTATAGTGTGTGATTTCTAATTGAAAAGTTCTTTGCCTTGATATCAAGCTAATTATTGCTTAGAATTACATTGTAAAACAAAGTGACGTGTACAGTGCAACGTTATTTGGTCTGTGTCCTGAGTTTTTTTGTTACCTTTTAGGTATGCCATTTTTTCATTTTTGGTCTTGCATTTTCAAAGTTTTTTTTCTTTTATATAAAGCAACTTTTATACCTATATTAAAGTTGATGTTTTGATACTTATACTCTGTAGTTTTGATGTACCTCAAAATTTAGTTTTTGGAAGTATCAAGTGATAATCTTGGTTACTATATTGCCAGTATGTAAACTTATCTACTAAAGATATTGCATTTTGTAATCTTGTTGAATTTATCTCTTGAAAGGTTTTGCATATAGAGTTTAAAAAGTTCAGGCTTTACCAGGTATGGAAGGTGATACTGATAACATAAATTGGGTTACTATTTAATGACTGCATCAACATCCAAAACACTAATTTTTTTAGCATAGTCATTGGGTAAATTTGATACTGTCAGATACTTAAAAAATTTTTCATCAGCAAAAAAATAGCTATATATGCATTTTGTTAAAAAAGTATCCACAATCATGGATCCAGTTGCACATTTTGTTATGGAATAACCAGTGGAATTTTTCTCATATTGTTTGGCTTGCTATGATTTTCATTTACTTCAAAGAAAAATCCATGATTGGTCTTTGTAATTTATATTTTTTCATCTTCGTTAACATTAAATTTTCATGAGCATCATCATTGATACATTAAGATTATGCTTCCATTTCATTGCCATCATTGCATAGCTTGAATTTTTACTTTTTAAAGTGGATTATTATAATCAACCAGGTGTCATAGCCATTGAATTAATTAATAGGTTTCAGACGGGGATTGAACTTCCTATTATAGACATGTAAAACAATCTGAGCATAAAGTTATGACAAATATTAAAGTATTTGTTAGGTTCTTTGTTTATTAGTGATATTTAGGTTATAAAAAAGAATAATCTTTTATCACATTTTATCAATTTCACTAGAGTAACAAAGGTGTTAAATTTGCCTTGCTTGGAAGAGCAATATGAAGTCATTTTTCTCCAAATAGGAAATTTTAATTTTCTATAAAACAATTTAAAATGTATTTTATAGTTTTTCTTATGAAATCTTGATTTAAAAGCAAAATCTTTGCTGTTGGTAAGAGATCATGAAGACGATGAGTAAATTTGAGTGGTTCTTTTTGTTGTACATTGTTTTTGAGGGATAGCTCAGAAAATTTTTCTTGCATCAACCGTCTTTTTCAAGTAGGCATCTTGAGTGCTCAAGTGCAAAATAGGTATTAACCATATCATGGCCATACTTCATATCCTGCAAGGCATGAGTGATTTCACATATTTCAGGTAATTAACGATAGCATCTTTAGTGAGACATATCATTTTTGAAGAAGCAAGATTTCTTGTAATTTACATTAAATTAATATTTTTTATTTCTTTAGAGGGGGTTATCAGTTTGTTTTGCATTTCATTATTATGTACGTATTTAAAGTTCCCTTCTAAGGTGGTGTAAATTTTTTAACTTTTACCTGTTATTTTCTGCATCATTGTCAACTATGAAGTGTGTTCCAGTGCTAGGTCATCAGGCCATATTGTCATAAAATCAAAACCATTAAGGCTTATTTATTTATTCTGTTGATGTCTTGTATGTCTTTTAGCCTGTAGTCCTTCTTACTAGAAAGGGTTTGTAGCAAATAGTTGGATGTAATTAAGTAGTAACTTAACTTAAATCCTCATTCCTTTGCTAAGCATCTATCATCATTGTTAAACCTAGCCCAATTTTACAAATAAGTTCTGATAAGCTGCAGGTTAGTTTACTTACTTAATAACAGGCAAATTGAATGTAAGATTAGCGAGCACAAAAAAAGGGTGTATGAATGTTTAATTGTATGCATATTTTTGGTCTGGGTTAAGAAAAAGTGAAGACATTTTTCTTGACCCAGACCAAAAATACAGCTTACAATTAAACATTCGTATGTATATTTAGTTGGTATTACCCATATATTTCATGAATGAAACCCTGTAAATCTTAGTAGTTTTTAACCTTTGTAATTGAGAAAAGTTATTGGTTTTGTTGTAGACACTTTCAATGAATGGGTTTTAGTAGAGTTGGCAGCATATTGATTTTTAAAGCAGAGTAAATATAATTGCCTTTAGTTGATTTAAAACCTTCCCGAGGTCTTTCAAAGGGATATAATTTTTGTTTTAGCACTTTATGCAAAAATTGCTTCCTGCAACATTGCATGTGTTAATTGCATGAATGTCAGCAAGCCTATCTGATTTTTTGAAGATAATGAAAAGAAAAAATTTCAATTTCAGTAATTTTAAAAGTATTTTATAGCTTCAGAATTGTGTAAAAAAATTCCTTTCCTCAAATTACGTAAAGTAACCCAGCTACGATGCATATAAACTCTAAGATTTAATTGCATGAATGTCTGCAATTTTATTTGCTGATTTGATGATAAGTAATTTTTTATTTCATTGTTTCTAGAAGTGCTGTAGGTTTTTTCAGAATACATGCATGGCTTAAATTTGCCTTACATATTTGAAGGTACCATACTTCAATGCAAATTAAGTAGACCAAGCTTTAACTGTGTGAATAGGCTAAACACTGAAATTCATGAAAATTGTGGCAGTATTGAAATCCATCATAACTACCAAGTAACAGACTGAAATTATAAATCTAATGTTGGCAAGTGAGAGTAATTAGGCCACTAATAAAGATCATGTAACTGTTAATATAAAAACAACTCATAGTACATTAGTAGTTGGACATGCCTATTTTGATAGTTAATTGAAAGTGATCCTGGTGATGCAGTCCTGGTATGAAAAAGGTGCAATACAACATGATTATATAAAAATTTATATATGTTTCATAATTTTAAGCATTAATGAATGGCAAGTCATTGAAAAAAGTTACTAAAAATACCTGTTAAAGGCAGTTTGAATGTTAATTTTTTTAATAGCTATAATCTTCTACATGTATATATTTTAGTAGTTTGTCCTACAAGCCAGCAAGACTAAAACTGAGAATTAGACTCGATCAGGGTCTTACAACAAAAGTAATAAATGAGCTTTACACAGTATCTACAATAGAATTATTTGCAAGAGATTAGTTATGAACATGACAAAGATTTTTGTGAACATTGCCCTTGAAATTTTTGTGGCCAAGCATTAAAATTGCCTTAAATATAGACATGTATAGAGTCCTTTACCATACAGTTACCTTAGATTTGCATAGTACCTCTCATATACTCTATTGTAAGCAGTGAAACAGGTATTTTTAATTGTCACGAGTATGGTATAAGGGGTTTTCTTCATTTTCAAAAGTGCATTTTCCTGATGTAGTGATGATTGAAAGATCTGTATATGTCCAAGCCTTATCCTACAATAGGGAAGTTATTCTTAATTCATAGTCTTAATCTTTTTATTTGCAAAGTGAAGAAGAATGATTAAGAAAAGTGATAGGATTAATGAATTGTTTAACAAAATATGCAGAGGAAGAAAGAACCAGTAGTGATTTTTTTTTAAATCACTGAAATTTTTCATTAATTTTTGGAATGTCAGTATCTTATAACATTAGGAAAGTTTAAAAAGTACTTTCTGAAAGGGTTTAGGGTGATGTTTCTAACTTCCTAATATTATTTAAATTTGTTCTTGCTGCAATACATATTTTTTAACAAAGTTATGGCCATGCTCTTATATTTGTCCTAATGCCAAAAAAATAAAATAAAATATAATCCAGTTTTTAGTTAAATCAGTGTAAATGAAAATCATTAACCTAGTAATTTCCACATTTCATATACAAGGCCAGTATTTAACCTTATATTCTATTGGGGGGGGGGTTGCCATACTCTAATGATAATGCCAAATTTTGACATATTCTTTTGTTAGTCTAGTAGAGTTTAGATATTCAGTAGTATCAAATATGCAGAGAGTAAAAAGCAAACCCCTAATTAAGGTACTAGAGGAAGGAATCTTTCCAAGAGCTTTTGTTTATTTTTTGAAGTCTGCACATTGTTGTTCCTTTGAAGATTTTTGCATCGTAAATACATGAAAGTACATGGAAGAAGATTCTTTCTTCTCTGCTTTAATTTTCTATGTGACATTTTGTGTTATAATGCATGTAGATAGTATGGTATATACTTGCAGAGGAGTTTTTTTTTATACTTTGAAATGTAAATTGTTGATTTCAAATTGTCAAGTCCTATTAAGGAAACTTGCTGCAATAAAACCAAAATCTGCTAAGAGATTTTAAAAAGTTTTATAATGCAATATTTATTCATGACAATTTTCAAACTATATGTGTATATAATTTTAGTCACATATTACATATGTAGTTCCAAACTTTAGTTGCCTTTGACAGCTGGGACCCAAAAAATTCATTTGCATCAAGTTCACATATCTCTCATCTAAACTGGAGGATTTTCTGTAGTAACTACAATTACGTACATTAAAAAGGTACATGAATTTTTAGTTCAGTGTATTAAAGAAATTGACATATAATTTCTTTAGTTTCTGAGACTTACTTTGTCTTTCTTGTGGAGTAATACTTTTCTGGGTTGCATATGTGAAGTGCAATGAGACCCAGTGTTAATTTTTAAGGTGTAATTTACAAATGTAATGGAGGAACTGGGGTTTTTCAGAAAGTTGCAATGGAGGAAGCTTCCAAGATTCTCAGAATTTAATTTTTTCCCAACAGAGCAGGTGAGAAGATGGTTAATGTATGCTAGTGCATGTATTGTGTATTGTTTATAAATTCTTATTCTTGATAAGTCAGAATCTAGAAGTTAACAATAAACTACAAGTGTATTCTCATGAGTTTGCTTTAAAATAGGTTTAGATGTAACTTCAGAAACTTCAAATCTATCTGCAAAATTCCTCTCAATATTTTGTTGGTTAATAGTAATTTCACAGAATGCATAGTCTGATCTACAGAAATTCAGGAAATGGACTGAATTTTCTTAGGTGAATAATGGCAAGTACAGATTAATGTTCAGTTTGTATTGTGGTGAAAGTCTGGAGGTATATGGGCAGATTGATAACAAAATTATAGCTTGTTAGTTGAATTGTAGATTTTAATATTGCTCATCAATTTCAAGCTAGATATAGATAAGAAACAGGATGAAACAGATGCATAATCCAGTATTTTTTGCATTCCTTAATTGGTCTCACATAGATACTAAAAGTTAAACAGGTGTGCCATGGAAAAGTTTGTAGTAATGTACAGCTGAGTTTGTGTAGTTGGTGGTGGGTTGTTTACCCAATCCCTTACTATTTTATTCACAAGCCTTTTCAGTATCATATTATGCCTGTTTAGCAGTACCCTGTTTTTCCCACTTCAGAATATCAAAGGAGTTATTTGTTTAACTGGTATCAGAGAGCTCATATTATCAAAAGTAAGTGCTTCAGGAACAAAGATTGAACAATACAGCAATATTGGCATAGGGGTGCAATGTGGTTAACAGAATAAAGATTAAAAAGTAGATCTAATGCTTATATGGTCAGCCTAATTGCACGCTGATGCAGAGCTTTTCTTCCACTAATATTTTTGTAGCTGAAAAATTATGTCTCAGATCTTGCTTGCTTTTAGTAATCTTTTATTACTAATGGCCCTATGAAAGTATGAAAGAGCTAATACACAAAAGAATATTCTAAAGGAAACAGATTAAATCATTGTCATTCATTGATCCAAGGTGAGATTAAAAGTTATTTTCCACTAATTTGTTTCTATTTGCAAAGTAAAAGTGCTAGACAGGGCTGTATCTGGCTTTCTGTACCACCACATAACACGGACAAGATGCCCAACTTTTGCACAAGTTGAAATAATCTTCAGATGAGGAGTTTCAGTGCTGTGAATTCATTTGTAGACCCTTCATTAGAGGGGTATTCATGTCTTGCTACAGTATATTTTGTACTGGAAATTAGATAGAATATCACCTAAGTTTTGTGTTAAATTTTAAGTGGACTGTTCATACGAAACCATTTAATGGAACTGTACAGTAACTTGTTTGTAATGTACAAATATAATCCCATTTTTATACAGTAAGTTAGATCTCTCAGATATTTTATTTATAATAGTATTATTGATGGGTTAGTAAGTGTTCAAACATTCTCCGTACATTAGCATTGTGTTCAGTGTAAAGGCTTTTAGGTTTGGAATCAATAATTTGGTAGACATGTTCATTGTAAAATAGATAATGCATCTAAGTGATGCTTTTCTAATCAAATAACAATGCATTGACATAGTTATCAATACCACTTAATAGCATAAATACACTGTATAGAAGCAAAATTTTCAAAATATCTCATTATTTTTATGATATTTTTTGTACATGTACTACAATGTTCCAAAGCAGAAATGTAGTAAGAAATTGAATTGGTCTATCCCAATTTTGATAAATCTGCATTTAAAGATATTTTTACCTTTATACAGATTAAGGTGTGCAGCATACGAATAGATAGTTTTCTTTATTTTACCAAACAACTCCATTAGGTGTAATTTTATATTTTCTTCTTTAATAATTGTTTTGCTTAATTCCTGATCTCTTACTTTCAATTGCTTTATTAAAAGGCTGTAAAGTAACGTTGTATATAGAGATTTAAGAGTTCCAGATTTTTATGTCAAGTCATGTATTCATGATCATGGTCAGTGTTTATTCACATGTCATTTTCAGACCTTCCTTGCTATTTCACCAAGTTCTTAGTTGGTGCTTGAGGGGGAAATGAAATCAAGGATGGGGTCATTTCTTGCAGTTCAAATGCAAGGGCTTCATTAGGTTATACTGGTCACTTCTCTTTTTCATGACTCAAGCAATAACCAAGAATATGGAATTATTATGTGACTGATAATTCACACACTTGATTCATTGGGAGATATGCATTTGCTTAGTTATCCCAAATATATGCACATATTGGTGTGGTGAGCCTTCATGAAACATTATAACTTAGAAATGTATGACTTATCAGTCATATCCTTACTTCACACAAAATATATTTTAGTGTAGGGTCAGGGAGACATTACTGTATATAAAACCCTATTAAGTTAGCACAATTTATAAATTGAGCAACAGTATTTCATCATTTACTTCAGATTCTATGATCATATTTTTTTTTTTTTCTGAAAGTATGTTCATGAGCATCGAGTAAATGTGCCGGAAATTGTGAGCTCTAGCTATTTTGAGAGAGGCATATTCTACCTATGACTAGTCTCTAAATTTCTGTATTTTGTTCTGCAGTGGTTTACTGATGTTTAGTGAAAAACATTATTTATGTGCAAGTAGATGGGGAGGTATCAAATCTTTAGTTGTAATTTGAAAAGATATAACTGAATTACTGTTCACAAGTTGCCTGTTGCTTAGTTATTTTTAATACATTTATTTTCATATTTTGAAATTGAAGAGAAATGTTATGATGGAAGATCTGATATGCATTTAATACCAAAACAGAACATTGTACATAAATGTTCCCTTGTGTTTTATCGATCATGGTCACAAGAGAAGATGCTGAGGTTGTACCATACCTGACTTTAAAAGGTAACCTTAAAGGTAATAAATAATCTGAATCTTGGTGTTAAAGATGTACATTAGTTATCAAACTTAAGTTTAATGTAAACTGGGAATACATACTGTAAGATCCCATATTAAACTGACAAGTTCTTTTTATGCAGTGTGGTTTCTTCTGTTTGTGAAAACATTTTAAGTTTAACTTGTATATCATAGCTCAAGTACTGAGCTTAAAATTGTCAGGAAACATTACCATTTCTGTACAGGGATAGTCAGTGAGATGAAAGTGTAAAATGACCCATGCATACCATTTCTTGTAAACATGATCATGTTAGATAGATATATTAGAGATGAACTATTAAAGTGTATGGATAGTTGAAAATTTTGTAATTAACCTACCCTTGAATTTCTGACTTTTTGTGTAGGAGCCATCAATCAATGCCATGTGTTTACTACATTAGCAGGAAAAGAATACTTACGGTGATAATAGATTTTGTTTATAACTACAGACTTTCTTTCCTCTAACTGGTAAACAATATAAAATATATCAATATAGCACTGTTATACTGTAATGGGACACCAAAAAAATGCTGTATATGTATTGTACTGTAATAAAACTGCAAATGATACAGCAGGTTCCTCTTATCTTATTTTGCTATTAAAGACATTGGATGGAGAATGAAACATGAAATATAATTGATAATTTTGAGAAAAATGACAAATTTAATAGGAGTCTTATTGTCGTCCTGCATAGCCGTGGCAAAAACACTTGCTCCTTAAGCAGGATGACTTAAGACAAGATAACTTTGACTTCTTGCGAAGTTAGATCCGCCTATTCATTGATCTTACAGGAGACCTCCCTATGTGTGTGCTGCTGCACGAAAGTCAGTAGTATCTGGGCAATGTTCATTGGCTAAATTAGAAGAGACACTGATGTGTGATTTGATAGGTGCACATCTGTGCAGCAGGAACAGGTTCAACACAGACTACATGTCTAGCAGAACGATGATTGGCTGTAGAAGAAGCAGACCATGAATCCAGAGAGGACCTGCAAATCATCTTACGTGAAGGTCCAATGAAGTCTTTTCTTCCAACGTCTGAGGAATGGAACGATTAGACGACGATGAAGAGGAGGAGGAAGCCAAAGACGAAGAGGAGATCTATGATGCTTCTTGACCGTACTTCTTCAAAAGAGCACCTGTGACTATTGACCATATCCAACAGAGCTTGAACAAGAGAGTTGGAAGCAGCAGACATACAAGGATCAGGAATGGAAGCCAATGGAGGTGGCACAGTTGATGACAGACATTGTAGGATGAGGAAGGAGGAGCTGTGGAAACATGGTTAGATATGAAGTGGGACAGTAGACCCCCACAAGGAGGGAACCCATGGAAGGCCTAATGATGCTCAGCACTGAGAGCTTCTCTGCATCCATGCCTGAAAAGACTAAAGGGGTAGCTGGATCCTTGCTCATGGGACAGGGAAACTTACTCTCGCACAGCAGCAGCTACAGCAATTACAAGATCTCAGAGAAGAGATTTTGGCATGGAAGAGGTAGAGCAAGGAGTGGAGCCAATTCTTCCGTTGCTCTGGAAACCAATTATGACATTTGGAAAAAGGATTACTTCCATTGCAACCATTAGATCTGCCTGCATCTGGTACAAGTGGTATGTGGGTCTGTATCCAAGGAGGCTAAATAACAAGGTATGGGTTATTACCAATGCCTGGGCATCTTCACTGAAGTCTGGATTGCTAAGATGATTCATAGGTTTGCATTTCTGGGAATGCAAGAACACAGGTAACACAATATAACAGAAAAAAAAAAAGGTCAAGGCATAAAGTGGGCAGGAGGAGCTGAAAACAACTGGCTTTGAGTGAGAGAGTAATCTTCTTGCTTGGAAGGCAGTTAAGAAAGAACTGAAGCATCAAAATACCCACTAGGTGCAATGGTTCTTAAACGGGGGGGGACATGTCCTCTTGGGGAGCATCATCAATTTCCAGGGGAGGCATGAGCCCTAGGGAAAAATTAAAAATTCTCTAATTATATTTGTTATTCTCTCAACGTGAGTGAGGAACTAATACAAAATTATTGGCTTATAACGTTAGTTTCATAGAGTCTACTATTTGGTTAGGCTCGTTGGACTTCCATGATTTGAAATTATTTACCTCCCTGCCTATCCCTCGAAACACTTCTCTTTCTCTCTTTTTCATTTTCCTTTAAATCTGGGAGGGAATATTATTCATAGATGCAAGGGGGCATGGATGGTAGGGCCCAACTCTAAGAGCGGGGCCATGGTAATGAAAAGTTTAAGAACCACTGCGCTAAGGGGGAAACCAGGTCGGGCTCTGTCTACCTCTTTCCCCATTGGCTATCTCCCATTGCCACCAATGTAAAGGAGTGCTGGGGAGGGGGGGCTACGTGCCTCCAAGAAATGTGACAATAGGCCATCCAAGGAGGAAGAACCCTGTAGGCCAAGCGACACCGAATTGTCCAATTGAGGAAAAAAAAAAAAAACCTCGCAAGAAGGACAAGTAGATACTGCAATGTTCCCTCTTCTTATAAAACACCCTCCACTGCGACTTAGGCCAGGAACAACATTCCGGGCAGGGATTAGTAATGGTACAATAATCAGCTCAGCACCTACTGCAAGTCGTATGAGGATCTGATCATAGAAGCCAAAAACCTGGAGCACAGGAATACCTGGGAACATGCATTGAAAAGGCCACGAAGACTGAGGACCCCATTACGAAACCCAAACACACTGAAAAAGAAAACAAGGGGACAAATCAACCGGCTTGGAAGAGAGCTAAAGCATAAGCATCTACTCTAAGGCGATTAAAGAAAGACTTAACGCGTCATGGAGTGCGGCGTGTGGTTGCTGACCAGCTTCCCACCTCGTACGCCCAGGAGTTGCCAGATCTCGTAGATTCCTTGCTATAGAATCTTTTGATTGTTTTAACCAGTTTCCAGCTGGCATGCTAAGATTTACCCTAGTGTTAAGACCGAAGATTTGTTCCGCATATGAACACTCGGTCCTTGAGCAGGACAAGTAGAAGAAGATAACTGTGACTCCTGGAGAATTCCAATCCGCTGATTCGATTTGTGATTCTTACTGGAGACTTCTCTCAGTTTTCTTCATTCCCGTGCTAGTTTCTGTCTGAGAGAGCAGAGATGGTGAAGGTGCTAAAGTTTATGAAGAATATGAATGTACAAAAGCTTGTTTTTATTACAAAAACTTTCTAAGGTAGATCCAAAAGAAGAGCTTCCAGACTTAAAAGATTTGTGATGAATTTCCAGACACAAGGCACTTCCATGAGCACTCTGCAGTGGAAGAACACCAAAAGACAGATATCCACTGATACATTGGGTGTAAAGCAGTGAATTTGGGTAAAAGTACCCTTGGTATCTGATGTATGAACAATTAATATGAAGAAAAGTGAGATGAATGTTGTAACTCAAAATCCATGGCAAGGTCATGGCTAGCCATGATGATGGCTGCAAAGAAACAAAAGTAACAGAATTAGAAAAAAGCCCAGAAGAAAGTTTGGCAATGCTTAGTGTCTGCCCTAGATGCCAGAGAGCACTAACTGACAAAAAGCCAGGAATTATGAAACGGTACTAGTCTTGAGCAAGGAAAGATCCCCCAAGGACACGAGCACTATAGTAGATTCACATCAACCATGTATTTAATGCCTAGGCCAGTCCCTTACAACGCTCCTGATTGGCAGTTCATAAGCCAATTACAGGACTGGAAACTCTCAGTCTCATACATCCTGCCTATGTGAACTTTCGAGAAACTAAGAGTTTCCAGCCCTGTGATTGGCTTATCAACAGCCAATCAGGGGTGTTGTAAGGGATGGGCCTAGACATCAGATGCACGATTGATGTGAATCTCCTATAGTCCAAGATAGTCTTGGTAGCCAAGATGAAACATTCTCCACAAAGGCTGGTCTTGACGAATCTCATACTGGAACAGTTGAGAAGTATGTATAAGGATAAAAGAATTTTATCTAAAATGGAAAAATAATTGGCAACAAGCCCTGGAAAATAATACAGAACAATTACAAAGCTGGTTAACTGCAGGACCACAAAAAGTGAACTTTATTGATTACTACATACCTGCAAGTCCATAAGGTATAAGCAGCATCTCAGTGGAGTGATTAATATGGTCTTGGCCTGCCACTTAGGTGGCCGTGAGTTTGATTCTCAGGCATTCCACTGGGGGGTCAGAGATGTGTATTTCTGGGGACAGAATTTCACTCTCGACGTGGTCTGGAAGTTACGTAAAGCCGTTGGTCCTGTTGCTAAATAACCACTGGTTCCATGCAATGTAAAAACACCATACAAATAAACAAGGTGTAAGCATACAGATTATGATATTCTTCCATCAGACATAAGATGTGTAATCCTGGGAACATCAAAGACTGCGATTTGGGGATACTGTATATGATTAATGAGGTTTTGATGAAATCACATTAGCAATAAAAAAATAGAAAAAATAATCCCAATCAGTAAAAAATAAAATAGATTGTCCTTAAAACAAAAATGCTACTGAAACTTCAAGGAATGAAAACTACATACAAATAAATTAATGCATAAGACAGGAAAGTAGCCAATCATTAGTGACTGAAGTCACTGGAAAGTATTACCAAACACAACCAGAGGAGTGTGTTACAATTACAAATACAAAATTAACAGAAAAAGCTTTAATTACAGAAAAATTTATCTAAACATGTACTGATAACAAATTTAATGTCTAACAAATGCAGCTTTGTGTGTTGCCATCTAATTGACAAGGAAAAAAATACAGTAAAAAAAAACAACAAAAAAAAAAGTAAAATTCCAGCAAAGTTATAAAAAAAAACACCTGCAGCCTTAAATCTTAAAAATTTAACTACTCTTGTATAATACTAAATTTCTAGTAACTATACAATTCAACTGAATGTTAGCCAGCTAAAAGTTTTACCAAATCTTCAGATGTCCAGCAAATATAACCTAATAGCAATGTGTTTACCACATCCAAGAAACTGTTCTGTCATTTGGAAGTCATCTATAAGCAACCCATAAAGTAATAAAGATGACTGTGCTACATATATATAGTATGGTAAATATCAACAAAAATAACACCTTTTTAAATTGCATTGGTTAAGCTACACCCAAGGAGCAATAATGCTTCTACAGTAACTAACCTCTATAATTAACCATGTAAGAACCATGTTAAGTGGTCTACAAGAGTGACCATATAATTTTTGGCAACCACATACATAATGCAGTATTCAATTTCAATTCTAACAGTTTGATTTGGGATTAAAATGATTACTACTCAAATGCTAGCGCTGAACTCTAAAACTGGGCAGATGATAAATATTGATGGTTTGAGCTGTCTAATACAAAGGAAATGCAAGCAGTGTCTTTTTTTTTTAATCTTGAAACTATTAATTGCCAAAAATGTGATCCTCCTAAATTGTGCACAGGATTATTTAAAATGTATTTGTTCTCTTGCACACCAATAATTTTCAGCTACAGTATACAATTTGCATCTACATAGCAGTATAGCAACTCATAATCTTCTTTAATCCCTGCAAAGCTGACAGAGAACTGTATCATCTATGTACATATACAGGAAATAATACTCTTATGGGAGGAAATAAAAAAATGGTAGTGTAGGTAGCATGTCTCAAAGGTAGCTGAAGGAAAACCTCTAAGGGATAGGCACAAAAGAGGACAGATGAAGTCTAAAATAACAAGACACTGGTGACCAGGAGGCTGATGACAAGGGTAAGTAAGCAGATTTAAGTGGAATGGGATCAGCACATAAAAAAAAAAAAAAAAAAAAAAAAAAAAAAAAGCTCGAAACTGCAAAATGGACACGGAAATCTAGCAAATACAAGGGCAAAGTAACTTGAAATATGAAAATTGGCAAATTAACCAATGGATTGTAACTTGAACCAACATGCACAAGATTTTTATCATCACAGAGCACTTCTGTTTTCTAGGAAAGAAAGCACTTACAGAAGGCTAGCAAGTACAGATTTATTTTTTTTTTAAAATTATGTTACAGACAAATTAATTTTGTGGTTAATTACTATTTCACAGGCTACTGCTGAAGAAAGAGAAATAATGGAATGGAGTACTGGGTAGTTTGAAAATCTATTGAATTAAGAGAGTAAATACAAACTATACAGTGCTGAACAACTGTAACACTATTGTTACTATAGTAAAGTAGTTGGAGATTCAGTCACTGAATTATAATAATAAAGTATATCAAAATAAGAAGGAAAAAAGTGGAAAAAGTAGTAAAACAGTACTTTACTAGGAAATTGGATGCACTGCAGTGTGAAAACTATAGGATAGTTAGATTGCTATGCCATGGTCTCCGAGTGTTATAAAAATGTGCTGGATTTTAATTTGATGTATATAGATTTTTGGCATAATGCCAAGCACTGGGGCAACTAAGGCCATTCAGCACTGAAACAGAAATTGACAGTAAAAGGTTTGAATGGTGTTATAAGAGGAAAACCTCACAGTTGCACTATGAAACAATTGTTAAGAGAAGGTGGAAGAAAGAGAATATGAATCGTGGTACAGTAAAAGAATGAAAGTAGTTGCAGCTAGGGGCCGAGGGGATGCTGCAAAGAACCTAAAGTAATGCCTACAGTGCACTGAATGAGGTGCACTGATGTCACTAACCCCCTATGGGGAAAATGTGCTGGAAGAAAGGGTGCTTCCCAGTACGAGGGTAGTGCCGTCAGTGCACCTCATTCGGTGCAATGTAGGCATTACTTAAGGTTTTTTCAGCGTCCCTTCGGCCCCTGTTGCAACTACTTTCATCCTTTTTACTGCACCTCCGTTCATATTCCCTTTCTTCCATCTTACTGTCCACCCTCTCCTAACAATTGTGCAACTGCGAGGTTTTCCTCCTGTTACACCTTTCAAACCTTTCACTGTAAATTTCCGTTTCAGCATTGAATGGCCTTAGTTGCCCCAGTGCTTGGCATAATGCCAAAAACCTACATAAATCAAAAACAAAATCAAATCACAAGTGTCACCTCAGCTTCATGCTTAGAAATCAATTGAGTTTATTTTTATGAAGCAGCTTGAGAAGTACCTTGCATGATCATGAAGAGGCAATTAACATTGTATCAAGATAGCAATTAGATGGGCATTGTGAAAGATCAAAAAGGAGTCTCACTAAGCAAGATCCAGAGTGACGTCAGTCGCAGTTATATCACAAACATTTTTGATAAAAGTCAGTGTCCAGTTATTATCTACTTAAGTAATGGGTGAAGCAACTAAGAATCTCAGTGAACTACTATACGTAGATGATCAGTAGTAGTTTAAGAAATGTTTTAAAAGAAGAATAGAATGCAAAAAAAGAGGAAAGAAAGCAACATAAGTTTATTAAAACAACAAAGGAAGAAAATGTCTAGTTGGTAAAATGACTATGTGTATGCTGCCAATTTTATCATTGTCGGACTGTTTGCCAGAAAATTAAATAAAATGCACAACTACAAGAGGGCTGGCATCAAGTGTTTGCTTTCATTAATAAAATTTAGAATCAAGGTAATAAATTACAGTTCTTTAAAAATGTAATAATTTGATACATGAAAAATGAAGAAGACTCACAAAATTCCTTTTATCTACCTTCAATTCATTGTCTTCTTCAGATACAAAAGCCTTATGGTACACAGAGATCAATGGTAAAAGTACTCCACTAAAAATAAGGTCACTTTCATATATCTATAAGGAATGTTCTTACAGATCATACATTCCAAGAACAAAAACAAGACCTTTCCTCTTGATATTTACAGCATGGAAAACGGAGCACACTTTCTCTTGACCAAGGATGGCAAGACCAATCAATCACCTATAAGTGTCAAAAGCAATATACACAGTATATGGATGGCAATGCTATATTTACTGTCTTAAAAAATGCAAGTATGTACGGGTGCTGACAGGACATCCCAAATGTTATATACAGCACCATTTTTAATATAATTATGCATTATGGAAGCCGATTATATGGGTACACATCTATTTCAACTATGAAAGTTTAGATTCCTTATGCAATGAAGGAGCTTCAAAGAATTCTTCAAATAAATATTTAGAAGTTGAAAAAATTAGTGACACACCACTTATCACTACTCAGTAACCTCACTCCCATATAAAGGTCAACAAAGAAAAAATTAAAAGAACATGACAACTATGAAATTATTTTAAAAGAAAATAAATTTTCAAAAATGATAATGCACCACTGATTCAATTAGGAGCTAATCAATATAGAATACTGTACTTAAACCTAAAAGTAACACTCCTTTCAGGAATAAAACTTCTTCACTGGACACACAAATTTATGCTTATATTCCTGAAAATTATAAACATGTACGTATAAGACATAAACACTACATACAGTAATTAATTAATACTAATGAATATGACTCTTGTCTGGTGTGTATTTTTTACCAAAACTTGCAGCGAAAGAAATTTAAGTTCTTATTGCCTACAAAAGTCTTTCACAACAGGAGTATGTATCTGCAGTTCTGTTGGCAAAAAATTATGAAAGTATTCTACCACAACTATTTTCAGTTTGGGCTCACATCCAAGTCAAGCCCTAAAGAAATTTTGTCCTAAAAATATTATGTAGAGGAAATCAAAATTTAATTCCATAAATATTAATGAAATAGTAAAAATAAATTGAAATATGTTGGATCCTCTATCAAGTAGTTATTAGGAAAATAAAAATCCTGGCAAAGCAGCCAAAACCATATACGCAAATGGCCAGATCAACTATGCTGGACAGGGTTGGTAAGATATGTGCATGTCTTACCTCATGTGAGAGATCTCTAAATCCCCAGAGTAGCAGGATCATGTATGAAGTCACATTTAAAAACTGAAGCGTAAGGCTATGTAACACAATAGTTTGTACACATATCTAAAAACATGAAATGTTTTCATAAATTACTATTTTTACCTATACAGTACACTATATAATATAAAAATATCACCTGGAAATCTTTTAAAGTAACTAGGCACAACTACAAAATTTCTTTAAGTATATAAAATATTTCTCATAAAAAAGTAAGTTTAATTTCAACTAAAAAAGCATAAAGATTTATGTATTTACAATGACAGTCAACAACAGATCCTGTATTTGATATCAAGATAGAAGCCTATAGATATAAATAAACTTTTTCATTCTACCCTATTCCATAACAAGTCATCCTATATTCTTCTTAATGAAATTGCCTATACAGTAAGTACTTAATAATTGTGGAATAGAGATAACAAAATGACTGTTAATCTCAGACTTCTCAATACCCTAATGGATGTGATGGGCATGACATGTGCTACATGACTGGACTGAGATGATTAAGTAGCAAGATGAAGGGTCTGAGAATCAACATGAGTGAGCCCACACTCAGTTTCCATTACATGAAACACTAAAACTGATATGTCCAATTTCATACCTTTGGAGGGCAATAAAAGACTTAGTACTTGGAATAAAAGGGCAACTCAACTTTTTTTTAATATTTTAAAGTGCAAGATATCACATACATCAGCTTGTTTCTAATCTAAAATGAATCAGACAGCTAAAACTAATTAGAGAAAGAAAAGGTGGAAATGTTATCCCAGAGTCTTGAATAGTATTGAAGATAGTTGAGGTAACCACAAGAAAGAAAATTCTTTTTTGATATCTCCATACATGAATTACGTACTCCTTGGAAGTTGCTATGCTGACATGGCTAAATAACAAATATTTTGATTCACACTTAAATATCTCCTTTATATAGAAACTTTCACTAAGTTTCTGAGATGATCATAAAGTTGTGTCAGTTACAAGATACATAACTCTGTTTAGACAAGAAATTTAAGGTTGAAGTTACCCTAAACCAATATAACAGCATCCATACTACACATGCACACTATATTTTTTGGAAGAAAACCTCTATCATTAAAACAAAAATTTCTGTAAGAGGCAAGTTATTATATCTAATAAACAAAAACATTGGCTGTCACATTACACAGATTTGGCTATGTAACCATCAACAATGATTTTTACTGCAATATTTGTTAATCATAATTTAAATGCAAAACCAGCTTTTTTACAAACCTATGTTGAGATAATTATTGCAAGATAAAAAATATGACAAAATATCTACAAAAAACATAATCATGAGACGACGTTATGCTACACAGCTATCCCCGAACATCCCTTGTGATACGTGTAGGACCCTGCTCCACGACCAAAGGTCTCCATCCATTTGCATGTAAACCAAGTGTGTCTTGTATTAACCAACGTAAACGATGAGTCAGGGAGCCACTCTCAAGACAATTTTCAATATGATTACAGCTTTGTTCAATCAAGTCCTGTACAAGGAAAAATGTGGTACATCAGTTAGTTGTCTAGTTCACCAAAATGAACAGATGTACAGTGTATTCCATTTACAAAATGACATATTTTAAATCAATTTGCATTTTTCATAACTAACAAAACTTTGGTCTTAGCATGGAGATAAATTGAGGCGTCCAGTGCTAAAACCCACACTCGCCACAAATTTGAGAAATGCATTTTATCATACATCCTCTTTCGAATGGTGTAAGTGAGCGTATATTTTGATGATGAGAATATGGTTCAATTTTGCATTATATAGTCTGTACTTTTGTAAACTTTAGCATTAATTTTGCTCATCAATTTTACAGTCAATCAAATTGTGTAGTCTAATTTTTTTTCATATATAACATGATATTGTTATGATACAATAAAGTTTTATACATACTTACCTGGCAGATATATACTTAGCTATTTGACTCTGTCGTCCGACAGAAATTCGAATTTCGCGCACACACTACCGGTAGGTCAGGTGATCTACTTACCTGCCGCTGGGTGGCAGGACTAGGAACCATTCCCATGTTCTATCATATTTTTTCTATACCGTCTGTCTCCTGAGGGGAGGTAGGGTAGGTATAAATCGTATATATCTGCCAGGTAAGTATGTATAAAACTTTATTGTATCATAACAATATCATTTTTATACATTCAACTTACCTGTCAGATATATACTAAGCCGATTCACACTATTGGAGGTGGGACAGAGACAGCTAAATACAGATTCAAACAGGAATCACAACAATTGTTGTAGGTAATAAATAAATAAAACATTGGTTCCTACCTGTTTAGACTGAAGACTTCATGAATACAATCCAGGAGTCTAGTCAGTCTCAAGAGCCTCAGCGAGATATTGATCTATGGCTAAGAGTTCTTGTAGGTCTGCCAAAGGGGTCTTATCTGCTTACTCGGCAGATCCTGGAAGGACTATGTCAATGGGTGCTTATCCACTTACTTGACAAGAACCTTATACAAGGAGCACAACACCGATCCCGATCACCTTAACCTAACCATGTTAGTTCTAAGATTGCAAGAAGTTATCCCCTAACTCCTTGCAAACAACCACAAACTCAAATAACAAACATTCGTACACTTAAAAGTACAAAAATAAAAATAAAAATAAAATTTTTTGTACAATCTAGCTAGTAAGATGTCTCTTGATTCCCTACTGACCCAAGCAAGGACGCCCGTGCAACAACAAGCATTCTAGTCAGCAGAAAAGCAACAACCCATCTCACAAGGTAGATCTATGTACCATCAAATATTAAAATATCAAATACAAAATTTTCTAAGGATCGTTATGTGTTCCCAGCCCCAGCACTGTATCAGCTGATACAAAAGGACCCCAGAGAGAAACACTTTTCATATGTCACTTTAACGTCCTTAAGGTAGTGCGATGCGAAAACTGAATCACACCTCCAGTAAGTCGCATCCACAATGTCTTTTAAAGACATGTTCTTATGAAAAGCTAATGAAGTGGCCACAGCTCTAACCTCATGAGCCTTCACTCGGAGAGTCCTAAAAGAGTCCTCAGTGCAGTTACTATGAGCATCAGTAATAATGCTCCTAACAAAAAATGCGCCAGAAACAGAGTCTGGAAAGAACAAATTGCCGCATCACTCTTAAATCCTACTCGAGAATCTAGAGCGTGTATTTCACTAATTCTTTTCGCAGTCACTAAGGACAACAAGAAAATACATTTTCTCGTTAGATCCCTAAACGACGCGTTGTGAGGAGGCTCAAATCTATTTGATGACAGGAATTTTATAACCACATCCAAGTTCCAGTTCGGAGTACGAGGAGAAATGGTTTTTGAGGTTTCAAAAGATCTAATAAGGTCGTGGAGATCTTTATCTTCTGCTATCTTCAAACCTCTGTTTCGAAAAACAGCAGAGAGCATACTCCGATAACCCTTAATGGTTGAAACTGGTAATTGAGATTCCTCCCTAAGGAAAATCAAGAAATCAGCAATGTTGGTCACAGAGGTATCGGAGGAGGACAGTTTATTCTTCTTACACCATCTTCTGAAAACATCCCATTTGGATTGGTAGACCCGAATAGTTGAGGATCTTCGGGCCCTAGCAATTGCTTTTGAAGCTTTGCTTGAAAAGCCTCTCGCTCTGACAAGTCTTTCGATAGTCGAAAGGCAGTCAGAGCGAGAGCGGGGAGGTTTTGGTGGTACCTCTTGAAATGGGGTTGTTTGAGAAGATCTCTCCTGTGTGGAAGAGATCTTGGGAAGTCCACCGTCCATTCCTGTACCTCTGTGAACCAATCTTGAGATGGCCAAAAGGGGGCGACGAGTGTTAGTCTCATCCCTTTTGACACCACAAACTTTTTTAAAACCACTCCTAACATTTTGAAGGGGGGAAAGGCGTAGGCATCTAGGCCTGCCCAGTCCAGCAGCATGGCATCCACCGCTATAGCTCTCGGGTCTTCCACTAAGGAGCAAAAATTCTCTATCCTTCTGGATAGGAAGGTGGCAAATAGGTTTATTTGAGGACTGCCCCACAGGGACCACAGAGCTTGACAAACCTGAATGTGAAGGGTCCACTCTGTGGGGAGTACTTGGTTTAACCTGCTTAGCCTGTCTGCTCTGACATTTTTCTCTCCTTTCACGAATATTGTGAGGAGAGTCACATTCTTGTCTTTTGTCCAATATAATAGCTCTTTTGTTATCTGGAACAGAGAAAAAGAGTGAGTCCCCCCTTGTTTCCTGATATAGGCCAACGTTGTGGTGTTGTCCGCGTTGACCTGTACCACTTGACCTAATACTTCTGTCTCGAAGGCTTTTAGGGCTAGGAGAACAGCAAAAAGTTCTTTGGAGTTTATATGCCAGTCTTGTTGATCCTTCCTCCATTGGCCTGATACTTCTTTTGTCCCTAGAGTCGCTCCCCATCCCTTCTCTGAAGCGTCTGAGAACAAGATTAGGTTTGGGTTCCAAACCTCTAGAGACAAGCCCTCGTTCTTTTCCAAGGGTACTAGCCACCACTTTAGATGATTCTTCCCTTCCAGAGGAATTCCGAAAGTGTCTGAAAGTTGCCCATTCTTCCAACTCCAAATTCTTCTTAAGAAGAACTGAAGAGGGCGTAGGTGGAGTCTTCCTCAGAGAAACGAAACTGTTCTAGTGAGGAAAGGGTTCCCAGAAGGCTTAACCATTCCCTCACTGAACTCCGTTCTTTCTCTAGGAAGCTCGAGACTTTCTGTAAGCCCCGAGCAATTGTTTCCTGGGAAGGAAAACCCGAAAACCCCGAGAATCCATCCGAATCCCCAAATAAACTAAGTTCTGGCTGGGGATCATCTGAGATTTCTCGAGGTTCACGAGTAATCCTAACGTCCTTGTCAGGATCAAAGTAGTCTGTAGGTCCTCCAAACATAGTTTCTCCAACTTGGCCCGGATTAGCCAATCGTCGAGATACATCGAGATGTTGATCCCTTCTAAATGAAGCCATTTGGCCCCATTCCTCATCAGATACGTAAATACCTGAGGAGCGGTTGATAGGCCGAAGCACAAGGCCCTGAACTGGAAGATTTGTCCTTGTACTACAAATCTGAGGTATTTTCTTGACGATGGGTGAATCTGAACGTGAAAGTAAGCATCCTGAAGGTCCAGGGAGACCATCCAATCTCCCTGACATAGGGCTGACAGAACCGAAGCTGAAGTTTCCATGGAGAACTTCTTTTTCTCCACATACTGGTTCAGGATGCTTACATCCAGAACGGGTCTCCATCCCCCCGAAGCCTTTGGTACTAAGAAAAGGCGGTTGTAAAACCCCGGGGAGAATGGATCCTGCACTAACTCTATTGCATTCTTGTCCCTCATCGACACCACCGTCTGCAGGAGTCTCTCTCTCAGTCCAGGGTCCTTGTAACTCGTCGACAAATCCTTCGGAGATGTTGCTAAAGGAGGTCTGTCTACGAAGGGAATGATGTAACCCTTCTGTAGGACAGACAGAGTCCAGGGATCTGCTTCTCTTAAGGACCAGGCCTCCAGAAAGTTTTGAAGTCTGGCCCCTACCTGTGCTTGGAGGACATGGCTGCTACTTGCTCTTTTTAAAAGAGCGGAAGGAAGACCTCCCTCGCTTGTCGAAGGGCTTTCTCTTCATAGTTGGTCGAGTCGAGGGCGCTCCACGAAAGGGCACCACTGGAGTACGAGACACCTTCTTCTGAACAGGAATTGCAGGTCTAATCTTCTTCGTGGATTGCACTAGAAGATCCTGCGTTGCCTTTTCCGAAAGGGATCTCGAAATATCCTTTACTAAAGGCGAAGGAAACAGATGTTCTGACAGAGGTGTGAAAAGTAGGGCGGACCTCTGAGAAGGAGAAACTCCTTTCGTCAGAAAGGAACTGTAAAGAGATCTTTTCTTTACTACTCCCGATCCGAACAGGGCAGCTAACTCAACAGAACCATCTTGCACAGCCTTATCCATACAAGATAGGACACTGTGCAAGGTTTCCGGATCAAGAAAATCTGGCTCACTCGTCTTTTTAGCCAGCACCCCAAGGGACCAATCCAAGAAGTTGAACACTTCTAATACGTGGAATATTCCCTTAAGGTGCTGATCTAATTCAGACATACTCCAAGACGCCTAGAGAAATCTGAATCTGCAGACGAGGGGAGCATCAAGCCCATAGCTTCTTCCGTTTTATACCATATACCTCTCCTCCCTGTCAGCTTGGAGGGAGGAGAGCAATAAACAGTTCTAAGAGTTTCCTTCTTCGACAAAAGCCAGGAATCCAAAGACTGGAGGGCTTTTCTCATTGAAATTGCAGGCTTCATCTTTAAGAAAGCAGAGGATTTCGGGGTTTTCGTGCTCGAAAACAGCGATCTCGGTGAAGGAGGAGCAGCAGGACTAAGAGAGTCCCCAAATTCCTTGAGAAGTAACGAGGCTAGGACTTTGTAATTAGAAAGTCCCTCGTTGGTAGAGACTTCTTCTTCAGAAACCTCTTCAAGGCCAAGGTTAGATGGGGATCGCTCTCTCCTGATCGATTCTCTATCATGAGAAGTAGGTTCTCTAGGAGAAAAGCTTCAAGTAGGGGAAGGACTAAGTACGTCAACGTCCTTACAACTAGTAGACGCTTCGCGCCTGACTGGATCATGCCTAGTCGGCGCCTCGCGCTTGGTAGGCTGCTCGCGCCTGTCAGGATCCTCTCGCCTGGATGGCGTCTCGCGCAAAACTGGCGTCACGCGCCTCACTAACGTCTCGCGCCCAGCAGTATCCTCGCCCCTGCCTGGTGCCTCGCTCCTGGGAGACGTCACGCGTCTGGCTGGCGTCTCGCGCCTGACAGGATCCTCGCGCCTGCTTGGTGCCTCGCGCCAAACCGGCGTCACGCGCCTGGCTGACGTCTCGCACTTGGAAGGCTCGACGCGCCTGACTGGCGACTCGCGCCTGGCTAGCGCTTCGCGTCTGGCTGGAGCTTCACGCTTGGCTGGCGCTTCGTGCTTAGAAAGCTCGACGCTCTTGTCTGGCGTCTCGCGCCTAGAAGGCTCTTCGCGTTTGGTTGGCGCCTCGCGCCTGGCTGACGCTTCACGCCTGGCTGGAGTCTCACGTCTGACTGGAGATTCGCGCCTGGCTGGCGCCTTGCGCCTGACAGGAGAACGGATCTTGCTCGGTCTATGTAAGGCTGACGAATCTGATTCCAAGTCCGAAGATGACAAATCTTGATGGCGAGTCTGACCCCTCAACAGCCTAGACTTCTTTATAGGCAGGAAAGCGTCTTTCCTTCTAGGAGGGTCTCTTGACGAAACACCCAAAACAACCCAAAAGAAAGTGGGAATTGGAATTTCCTGGCAATGGTAACGAAGGAAGGCATTTTTCATATTCGGTTTATTTAACATTCTTGTCCACCATAGGACTAGAAGATCGGTCTTTTACCGGTTCCCACAAGTCTGTGGGGGAAGGAAGCACATTCTTTGCCTTCTTAATTACCGTAGGATCCTCCTCTTGAAAACGTTCAGGACTCGATGTAATCCTGGGTTCATCCCAACCTCTTTTCAGGGGGCGAGAAAGATCCGCCGATCTCCAACCTCTTTTAGGAGAAGAATTCTCCGAAGAGGAGAAACACTCTCGAAGAACGCTTTTTCTGTAGCGTTCTCTGGCATTCTGTGGCGAAACAGAAAAAGCCGAAGGGACGTCTGACTGTTGGGGATCCTCCACAACCTCCTTACGGCTTTTGACATTCCTTCTCCTCTGGGCTTGGGAGCTTGAAAGAGGTCTAGGCCTGGGAGCGTTGTGGAGACAATCAGACGCCCCCTCCACAGCACTGGGGACACTTATATCACTATCCACAGCACTTAACTCACACTGCTTACCTTCAATGGCCGCCATTTTGGTTTCCATTTTCCGAAGGGCGGCTTTTAGATTAGCAATCTCTAATGCCGAATCTGTTGGATCTATTAAAGGAGGAGAAACTATATTAGATGGGGCAGTAAAAGGAGAAGAGGGTATAACATTACTGATAACCCCGCTAGATACAGAACTAGGCAAGGGTTTGGAAGAAGACCTCCTCACCCTGTCTCTTTCCAACTTCTTCAAATATGAAGTTAGAGATTTCCATTCTTCCGCACTCAAATCCTTGCATTCATTACAAGTATTATCAAAAGAACATTCATACATCCTGCATTTCTTACAAATAGTATGAGGATCAACCGATGCCTTCGGCATCCTAACTTTACACCCCACATTCACACACATTCTCACCACACTTCCAGAATCAGACATCATGTTGAACAATCCAAATCAAATCCAATAAACGGTCCACAATCGCGTATGCCAGTACAATCAATGCAAATACGTCACCGAGAAGTCCAAACGAAGATCAATTGCGATGCAAAATACGAATCCAGCCGGAGATACCCACAACGATGTTGCCAGTATGGCCGACAGAAAAAATATGATAGAACATGGGAATGGTTCCTAGTCCTGCCACCCAGCGGCAGGTAAGTAGATCACCTGACCTACAGGTAGCGTGTGCGCGAAATTCGAATTTCTGTCGGACGACGGAGTCAAATAGCTAAGTATATATCTGACAGGTAAGTTGAATGTATAAAAATCATATTTTTGGGGTTCTAAACATTCCAAAAATTCAAAACTGAAGAAAATATCTTGAAAAATAAGTTATGGCCTTTTTAAATTTACAAATTTAAAAGCATTTTTTCTCTGTCTTTTAAAATGTGGTGAGTGTGGGTTTTAGCACTGGATACCTCAATTCTCTGGTGCTAGCTGGAGTCTGGTTAAAAATAAGACAAGGAATTGGTGGCAATGGGCGTCAGCCAGTAGGGGAATAGGAGGAAGTTATGCAACCTGCTTTATCTCCGCTTCGCATCATCATACCAGTTTCGTTCTAGCACAGGGAAGAATGAGGGGTGGCTTGAGGTGGGTCATATATGTCAAGACCAAAGGTTTGTTAGTTGTGAAAAATACAAATTGATTTAAAGTTTGTTATTTGTTCATAAACGGAATAAACCTTAGTCTTAACGTAGGGAAGACTTACTCTAGGAGGGAGGATAAGAAAGTCTTAGAACTGAATGGAGGTTCAGACAACCTGGACTCACTTTCTGGCCATAGGTAAGACATAGAAAAGAGTCATAAGCCTCAGATCTGTTGAGCACAAGTTTACTGAACAGCCAGATATCTGGCTTAACAGATTATGAAATGGTACATATCTACATTGTGTCTTGATGATGGCAAAGAACTGTCAGAGACAAAAATTACATTAGCCACCAATTTGTTTGTTGCCAGTTCCTACAGACAAAAGGATGTGAAGGTGGTTTGGCAAAGCCAGGTACCTGCCTTCAAATAGCTGTGAACTGACAAATTCTTGAAAGCGATGGTAGGGCCTAGACTCCTAACATCATGTCATCACCACCAAAATACCCAAGAGAAGGGATCGAAAAAGACTCGAATCTGTCATCACATATATTGAACATCAAAAAGAGTCCCTGTAATCCACCAACCTCTTTGATGAAGCCAAGGTCAGTAAAAAAACCATATTGAGGGTTAAATTCCTATTTGTTGAGCCCTGTAAAGGTTCATATGGAGGGCGAGCGAGACAGGTAAACACCATGGTCAGGTCCCAATTAGGTTTGAGATCTCTTACTGAACGGGACTGCTCGACAACTCTTGAGAAGCACAGAAACTTCCGAATCATGCAAGGTAAATTAAGTTAGGCAACAGTATTCTAAAATCTGCAATTTCAGTTCACCAAAATTTCTTCTATTGCAATGAAGATACAAATGCATTTAATTGTTTGAAAAATTACATGAGAACATACACAAACCAACTAAAAACTGGATTTTTCTTTTACTCTTATTTTAGGAATTACAGAATATGGACACTGATGAAAACCTGAACCAGATGGAATCACGCAATAAGTATGCAACACAGAGTGGAGCACTAATTATAAGTTAAATGAATAGCAACTGCTCCTTGGTCCTCATATCTGTTCCCAAATAAGTTTCTCAAGTAGAATAAAAACCTTCAAAGTTGAAAATATGTATGATGTCCTAAATGTAACTACTATGCTGCTGCTGCTGCAGAAATTGTTCAAAGTCCTCCTCTACATACTTACATAGAAGCAGTCCAGCAGTCCATTTAGATCACTGTACACAAAGTTCTTCGAAAGTCTCAGATTAACTTCCTATCTTCTAACCATGATATTTTACAAAAGTTTAAAGAAATTTCTGGGAACAAAAATGATAATTATGTTGGCTAGGCAAGGGTAAGGAACTGGTTACTTTGAACTACAATAACTACATCCAAATGATGGAAAATGTTTGATCTAAATCCAGTAAATTTTTTGAGGCAGATGATCCTCAAATCAGCGTAAACTTTCAAGTCAAAGATGAGATAAACAGTACACTGAATTCACCGAAAAAGAGGTTTATTACCTGAACAGTCATAACAATCATCATATAATCTGGTTCACGTTACAGTGATTTGTATGGGCTTCCAAGGGAGTTGGAGTGGCTGGACAGCAAGATAAAGCAATCCAGAAAATATACAATATTAAGTACATACATTTACAGGTGGAACTAGGTGACAACCCAAATTACACAGAGAAGCAACAGTTCGAGGTTTTGGACACCAAGCCTGAAGAAAGAAACCAATAATGGAGGTGAAGCAAACAACAGGCTAAAACGCAGATGTAGCTAGAAGCCAAAGTGATGCTGCAAACACCGTTCAGTAATGTCTACCAGGCACCATGAAAAGTGCACTGACACAATACCCCACTACAGTGAAATTTTGCAGAGCCGAAATAATCCAAGAAACAAGATACTACACATCTGCACCACAGGAACCTTGACTAAGAATCTACCCAAAAATTGTAATAGCAGATAACCCTTATAGAAAACCAATTCACTCTAATAGTACGTTCAACTTTAGTTAAGATGCTGATTCCTTATTTACAAATATGCCGCTAATGAAAAGGTAGCTTTTATGACAAACAAGCTTTTCTTTACTGATATTAACATATTTAGTGGTTTGGAACTAGACTGTTGAAGAAAAATTTTTGAATAGTAATTGATATTCATCTTGTTAATGATAATCATAATATAAAATGACTGACAGTATAGTGATGGGTCACCAATGAGTCCCACATTCATTAACCCTCTTAAGCCGGAGCCCTAAAAATCAAAACGTCTCCCGTATGCCGGGCCTGGTTTGGAGTGAGCGCGGAGTGGAAAAAATAATTTTTTCAAAAAATTACAGCGCGCGTACTTTTGAAGATTAAGAGTTCATTTTTGGCTCCTTTTTTTGTCATTGCCTGAAGTTTAGAATGCAACCATCAGAAATGAAAAATAATATCATTATCATATGTAAATAATGCGATATATGGTAGCGAAAAAAAAAAAATTCATACATAATTGTATTCAAATCACGCTGTGCAGAAAACGGTCAAAGCTAACCAGTTACTTTTTTTTGCGTTGTATTGTACACTAATTGCGATCATTTTGATATATACATTGTAAAACAATAAAAGTAACACCGGAAAAATATTATCACAAAATGGTGTACGAATTCGTAACGCGCGGTACGCAAAAAATATTTTTTTCAAAAATTCACCGTAATTCTAAATAATGTTCTAGAGACTTCCAATTTGTTTCGAAATTAAGACAAATGATTGAATATTACGATACTGTAAGAGTTTTAGATTAGAATTGCAGATTTCGACCATTTCGGACGAGTTAAATTTGACCGAATGTCGAAATTTTAATATATATATTTTTTCATATGCACATATTTCGAAGATGGAAAAGGCTACAACCTTCAATTATTTTTTATTGTATTCTTCATGAATTTGCGCACATTTTGATATATGAAACTCTATAAAAAGGCTAATATGAAAAGGAGCAAATATTAGGATAATGCCATGTACGTATTTCGGAGACTTGCGCCGCGAATCGGCGCGCGGAGTGAAGGTAATATATTTTTCAAAAATTCACCATAAATCACAATATTGTTTTTTAGAGACTTCAAATTTGTTTCAAAATGAAGAAACATGACGGAATATTACTAGGGGACCGTAAGAGTTTTTTAAGCTTACAATTGCGTTTTTCAACTATTTCGGTAGAGTCAAATTTGACCGAACGTGGTTTTTTTTCTATTTATCGTGATTTATATGCAAATATTTCGAAAAAGAGAAAGCTACAACCTTCAATCATTTTTAGTTGTATTCTACATGAATTGCGCACATTTTCATATATAAAACTTTATGAAACAGCTAATTTTAAATGGTGCAAACATTTCGACAATCGCACAAAAAAATTCTGATTTTTTCGGAAGAGTTACCACCGCGCGAACGTAATTTTTTTTGTTTTTTTTTTTTTCATAAATTCACCATAAATCAAAATATTGTGCTAGAGACTTCCAAGTCGTTGCAAAATGAAGGTAAATGATTGAATATTACTAGAATATAAGAGTTTTAGCTTACAATTGCGTTTTTCGACCATTTCGGTAGAGTCAAAGCTGACCGAAGTTGAAATTTTGCACTTAACGTTATTTTATATGAAAATATTTCAAACTGATAAAAGCTACAACCATGGTTGTCTTTTGTTGTATTGTGCATGAAATTGCGCACATTTCCATATATAGAACTTTATGTAACGGCAAATTTAAAAGGGTGCAAACATTAGGACAATCGCACGAAAAAAATTTATCGGAAGAGTTTATCGCACGAACGTAAGGAAAAAGTTTTTTCATAAATTCACCATAAATCGAAATATTGTGCTAGAGACGTCCAATTTGTTGCAAAATGAAGGCAAATGATTGAATATTACTATAATATAAGAATTTTAGCTTACAATTGCGTTTCTCGACCATTTCTGTAGAGTCAAAGTTGACCGAAGGTTGAAATTTTTGCACTTATCGTTATTTATATGAAATATTTCAAAATTGATAAAAGCTACAATCATGAGTATTTTTTTAGTTGTATTGTGCATGAAATTGCGCACATTTTCATATATAATCTTCATGTAAAGGATAATTTAAAATGGTGCAATAATTATGTCAAAGTGACGAAATAATTTCCGAGATGTGTCACTGATACTTTTAGTGCGATAAGAAAGAAATTCGCGCTTGCGCGCCTGCGTAGCGATTGTAAACAAAACAACGCCTTGATCCGTGACCTCCCAGCATCCCCCAAGGCGCGTGATACAAAAGTTTTCGGCTGTAGGCTATAAGTATATTTTCCGCGAATTTTTACTTTTTTGAGCCGACGTATGATACGTCCAATCGGCATACGGGAGACATTTTGACTCGACGTTTAATACGTCCAATCGGCGTAAGAGGGTTAATATTACATCTGTGAACTTGTCCTCTGCATGAGCATCAAAAGTTTCCGAGAAGCAAAAAACAAAAGAAACTATCTCTAAAAGATTTTTCTACACAAGAACAATGATGCAGAAGTAGAGTTAGAACAGTAATTTATAACTGACTTGCTGGTAGAATGAAGGTGATATGTATACTAAAAACATTACACCATATCAATTCACACATGTACTATCATCTAATTCATATAGTACATCCCAGAAATGATATGCCATCCATGAACTAATAATCAAATGAAACCAAACAATATGAAAATTTTCTGGAAATATACTGGAATCAAATTACTGTTTCTCAAAATACACTAAACTTAAAATGTTATTGTTATAATACAATTAAGTTTGTTCATACTTACTGCAGATATATTATATAGCCGTATTTCTGACGTCCGACAGAATTTCAAACTCGCGGCACACGTAGTGGGCGGCCAGGTGGTAGTACCCATTCCCGCCGGGGGGCTGGGAGGCGGATATCAGGAACCATTCCCATTTTCTGTTCATATTTATTCATGACCCTTGTCTCCTGAGGGGAGGAGGGTGGGCACTCTAATTATATATATCTGCCAGGTAAGTATGAACAAACTTAATTGTATTATAACAATAACATTTTGTTCATGAAACTTACCTGTCAGATATATATATAGCTGAATCCCACCTTCGGATGGTGGGTAGAGACAGAATAGGATTTTTAGGAAACTTAAATTAAGTAAAAGATTTACTTCTTGGTTCCTTACCTGATAGCAAAGTAGACTCTGTGATTACTGTCACTTAAGCCTGCTTCTGCTTTTATCAGAGTTGCCAGCCAGGTTTGGACCTGTAGTGCTGGTGCACTCTGGATGCTCTGTCAACGGGGACGTGACCTCAATGTGACAAGACCATCTAGCCAAACATATGGCAGTAACACAGCAACCGACCACCACCTGACCAACTAACCAAAACCCCTGACATTAAAACTAAGGAATGGGAGATTTCCACAGAAGATCTCACCATCAACCAAAAACACAATAAAAAACTAACCTAACTAAGATAAGGGATAGGGAGAGAGCTACCTTTCAGCCCCCAAAACTGTGTCTGCCGAAATGTAAGGCCCCAAAGAACTACAGTTCTCGTAAATCGTTCTCACATCCAGGAGGTAATGTGAGGCGAATACGGAATTGCTCCTCCAAAAGGTGCTATCAAGTACGTATATCTTTGATAGACATATTCCTTTGGAAGGCAAGAGAAGTAGCTACGGCTCTGACTTCGTGAGCTTTCACTTTAAAGAGGCTCAAATCAGTCTTCTGGCAAGATGAATGAGCCTCTTTAATGACGTCCCTCAAGAAGAAAGCAACAGCATTCTTCGACAACGGCAAATCTGGTCTCTTCACCGAGCACCAGAGATTACCTGAGGGACCTCTTATCTCTTTAGTTCTATTAACATAGAACTTGAGAGCCCTGACAGGGCACAGGGCTCTCTCTGGTTCTTGACCCACGAGACTCGACATTCCTTTGATTTGTTTCAAAGCTCTTCGGCCAAGGATTAGACGGGTTCTCGTTCTTAGCCAAGAAAGACGGGCTCAACGAGCAGACAGCGTTGTCCCCCTTGAAGCCCACTAGGCTACTGAACGCTTGGATTTCACTAACTCTCTTCGCCGTTGCCAGAGAAGCTAGAAAAGCGCTTTCCTCGTCAAGTCCCTTAGAGAAGCTTCATGGAGAGGCTCAAAGGGACTTAGCATAAGATGTTTCAAAACCACATCGAGATTCCATGAGGGTTGTCGTGCTTGTGGAATCTTGGAGGTTTCGAACAACCTTAAGAGATCGTGTAGATCCTTATTGTCGGAGAGGTCCAGTCCTCTGTGGCGAAAAAACGGCAGACAACATACTCCTAATAACCTTTATTGTAGGAACTGCCAATTTCTGCACATTTCTTAGATAGAGTAAGAAATCTGCTATCTGGTTCACAGAGGTCGTGGAAGAGGAAATTCCTTCCTTTTTGCACCACTTAGACTGGTAGACAGCTCTTGAAGAGGCTCTTCGAGCATTAGCGATTGCTCTCGCAGCTGCCTTTGAAAAGCCTCTCGCTCTGGCCAACTTTTCGATAGTCTGAACGCAGTCAGAGCCAAGCGGAGAGGTTTTGGTGAAACCTTTTGAAGTGAGGCTGTCTGAGTAGATCTCTCCTCCAGGGCAACGTTCTTGGGAAGTCCACAAGGAATGTCATGACCTCTGTGAACCACTCTCTGCTGGCCACATTGGGGCAATCAGAGTCAACCTTGTCCCTTCTGAAGCTGCGAACTTCCTCATGACCTCCCCCATGATCTTGAATGGGGGAAAGGCGTAAAGATCCAGGTCTGTCCAGTTCCAGAGCAACGCGTCCACTGCAATTGCCCCTGGATCCAGAACCGGGGAGCAATACAGAGGAAGCCTCTTCGTCCTCGATGTAGCGAACAGGTCGACTAGAGGACGTCCCCACAATGTCCATAATTGTTGACAGACTTCCTGGTGCAAGGTCCATTCTGTTGGCAGAATCTGATTTCGTCGACTGAGAAGGTCCGCCCTGACATTCTGAACCCCTGCCACGAATCTCGTCAGGATCTTGATGTGCTTGCGTCTGCCCATAGCAGAACTTCCCTCGCAAGGAGAAAAAAGGGATCTGGAGTGAGTTCCTCCCTGATTCTTTAGATATGCAAGGGCTGTGGTACTGTCTGAGTTGACTTGAACGACCTTGCTTGACAGTTTGTCTTCGAAGAACTGCAGCGACAGGAATATCGCTGCCAGTTCCTTTACATTGATGTGCCAGGCTACCTGTTCCCCTCTCCAGGAGCCTGACACTTCCTCCCCCCCTAGTGTTGCTCCCCAACCGGAAAAGGAAGCGTCTGAGAACAACACTAGGTCGGGGCTCAGAAGATTTAGGGAGAAGCCCTCTCGCAACTTCTGAGGGTCGAGCCACCATCTTAAGTGGCCTTTTACTTTGCTTGAGATCCTTAGGATCGCATTCAGGTCCTCCTGTTCGACTTTCCATTCTTCCGCAAGGAAAAATTGAAGAGGCCTGAGGTGCAGTCTTCCCAGCGAGACAAACTTTTCTAGCGAGGAAATGGTGCCCAGCAGACTCATCCACTCCCTCGCCGAACAAGCTTCTCTCTCTAGGAAGGCTGCGACTTTCTCTAAACCCAGCCGCTGATGTTCCTGGGATGGAAATGCCCGAAAAGCCACTGAATCCATCTGAATCCCCAGATACACGATGGACTGTGTCGGGGTCAGATGCGACTTTTCGGAGTTGACCAAAAGACCCAGAGACTTTGCTAGGGCTAA
Source organism: Macrobrachium nipponense (assembly GCF_015104395.2). Taxonomy (NCBI): domain Eukaryota; kingdom Metazoa; phylum Arthropoda; class Malacostraca; order Decapoda; family Palaemonidae; genus Macrobrachium; species Macrobrachium nipponense. Next base: position 103,075,750 of record NC_087205.1, on the reverse strand, counting down.
CGTTAACTGAAGGTCCTTCAGACATTTCCGCCTCGACGATGCTCTGATCAGCCAATCGTCGAGGTAGAGGGATATCCTGATCCCTGACGAATGAGCCCACTTCGCTACATTCCTCATTATCATTGTGAAAACCATCGGGGCCGCCTGCTGAGACCGAAACAAAGGGCTCTGAATTGCCAAACCTGTTGTCTAAGACGAATCTCAGGTACTTCCTTGAAAGAGGGGGTGAACGGGGACGTGAAAGTACGCGTCCTGCAGGTCCAGAGACACCATCCAGTCGCCAGGTCTCAAGGCTCCTAGCACCGACTGAGGCGTCTCCATTTTGAACTTGATCTTTTCTACAAAAAGATTGAGCCTGCTCACATCCAGGACTGGGCGCCAACCCGACGACTGCTTCAACACCAGGAAAATCCTGTTGTAGAAGCCCGGTGACCCCAGGTCCAAGACTTGTTCCACCGCTCTTTTTTCGACCATCTGGTCTAACAGATTCGAAAAGGATACTTTTCTTCTCTCCCTGATAAGACGGAGAGAGGTCTCTGGGAGTTGATGTTAAAGGAGGAGGATGTAACAAAAGGGGATCTTTGTACCCCTGCTCTACGATCTGAGAGTCCAAGGATCCGCCCCTCTCTGCCTCCATGCCTCCGCAAAGAACTTCAGCCTGGCCCCGACTGGTGTCTGAAGGACAAGATCTTCATTTGGTGGATTTGGTTTTAAATGAAGCTCTTCCTCTCGAAAAACCTCTCCCTCGAGGAGCTGCTCTCGAGGGGGTGCCCCGCGAAAGGGTTTGACTTTCTTCGGGTGGGGGTTTACTGAATGAAGATGTGGAAGGAACTGCTGGGCGTCTCTTGAAGACTGTACCAAGAGGTCCTGGGTCGCCTTCACCTGCAAACTCGTTGCCAGATCCTTTACCATAGCCTGGGGGAAGAGATGGTCCGAAAGAGGCGCAAAGAGCAATTCCACTTTCTGAGCGGGAGAAACCGACTTCGCGGTAAAATTGCATAAAAGAGCTCTTTTCTTTAGGAAAGCCGTTCCAAAATGAGAAACTAGCTCCTCCGAAACCATCCTGACGGCCTTGTCCATACATGACACACGCTGGACAGCTCTCCCCCAGACATGAGAGAATCAGAACTTCTAGACTGAAGATCTAAAACTCCCAAGCACCAGTCTAAGAAATTAAAGACATTCAAAGTGCGAAGCAGTCCCTTCAAGTGGTGGTCCGTCTCCACAGGAGTCCAGGACACCTTAGCAGACGATAAGAGGGACCTCCTCTGAGCGTCCACTAAACATGACAATTTGTCCAAAATTGCATTTTTCCTAACTATACAAACCTGAGGTCCTTTTACAATAGGAAGGTACTAGCGGCAGCTGGATAGGTCGTAAGCTTTCGAACAAGGGGTTCGGTAGTTAACTGCTTGTCCGACAGGCGCGCGCGCTGCGACTGGGAGGTAAACAAATCACTTTTGCTTTTGGCCCAAGCAAAAACTGCAGAGTGAGGGGTGGCATGAGGTGGGGCTATGTAAAAGGACCTCAGGTTTGTATAGTTAGGAAAAATGCAATTTTGGACAAATTGTCATTTGTTCCGACACGGCATACAAACCTTCGGTCCTTTTACAATAGGAAGACTCACTTCTTGGTGGGTGGAATCTGAGTCTTTTGTGAACAGACTGGTGTTCGCCCAACCTTGGAAGCCTCCCTGGTCGTAAGAGCGAGGGAGGGATCCAAGCCTCTGTCGATTGATCGGGGTGTGCACCGCAGGATCAATGGTCAGACCTCTGGACCGAGTACTAAGAGAGAGGCAAGCGTATCTCTTCGTACCAGCAATGTAAGAACTTGTTCCTGTACAGGAGCAAATATAAAGTCATGGATTTGACTCCTGTAGGCATCCACTTTCCCCCCCCTTGTAGGAGGAAGTGGTTGGATATTCTGCTCCCATCCCTAGTGAAAGGGATAGGATGGGGCTCTGTCATATAGCTCACCTGCATCTCGTCCTCATCCAGCGTAGTGACGACCGTGGCCCTCTGCCCACAGGTAGAGGAGGAGGAAAGATGGGAAGAGAGAGCCAGTCACTCACTCATTCCACACATCCATCACAGTCACACCAGGACTCGATGCTGTTTCAGCCTGCGAGGGTCTGGGTTTGCTACACAACTTGTTGAGCAGCCACCACGGGTCCCAAGAAAAGGTATCCAAGGACCTGTGGGCAATATCCCGAAGGTCGAAGGACGTAAAAGGTAGTCTGGTTAGACCAGACCCCTGCCTTCAGTACCTGCGTCCACGGAGAACGTTTCTTACGAACGCCAACGAGGGGCCAATACTTCTGACTTCGTGAGCTTCTCGGACGGGACGTACGGATGTCGTCACTACCATCAGCCTCATACGCCCTCCCCCTGATGACCTCACGCAGCCTGAATGAAAGAGTGTTCTTGGATACTCCTTTCTTGGTTACCCCGGTGCTAACGAAGAGGCGTCGACACTCAGGCCTGAGGTGTCGAGTTCTCTTCAGATAGCGTCCGTAGCGCCCATCCCAGGACAAAGCAGCATCTCATCCGCATCATTATCGGTGAAGTCCATTAGGGAGGGAATCGTGAAACGACTCGAACCTGTCGTCATGGGATCGACGGTTTCTGAGTCTTCGCAACGAAGTTCGGAACGAAATCGAGCGTCACAGATCCCCATCCCCTGGAATGTCGTACATCATGGGAAAGACCATGAAGTTCCCGTACTCTCTTCGCCGATGCCAGGGCCAGCAAGAAGAGGGTCTTGAGGGTCAGATCCCTGTCTGACGACTCTCGGAGTGGCTCGAACGGCGTTCGAGTCAAACTCCTAAGGACGAGAGTCACATCCCACGCAGGGAGCCTGAGTTCCCTGGGTGGGCAAGACCTTTCGAAGCTCCTCATGAGCAAGGAGATCTCGAACGAGTTCGAGATGTCCAATCCCCTCAGTTTCAGGACGAGCGCCAAGGCGGCTCTGTATCCTTTGACTGTGGGGACTGAGAGGAGCTTCTCTCGGCGAAGACGAGGAAATCCGCTACTGCTGAAGAGTGGCTCTGAGAGGAGATAGACCCCGTCTACGACACCAACCCCAGAAGACAGCCGACTTCCCCTGGTACACAGCTGCAGAGGACTGACGGACGTTTCCAGCCATCTCTGTTGCTGCGCTACGAGAAAAAGCCTCTCGTTCGCAAGAGATGGTGGATAACAGCCAGCCGTGAAGACGTAGGGACTGGACTGCTCGGTGGTACCGCTCGACGTGTGGCTGGGCGAGAAGGTTGTGCCAAGGGGAATCTCTCTCGGTTCTCCTGCGGAAGAGCCAGCAGGTCCGGATACCAAATGGCCTGTGGCCATTTGGGAGCCACCAGGATCATCCTGAGATTCGGGGTGACCAGTGCTCGACTGATCACCTTGCGAATCAGGCTGAACGGGGGAAAGGCATAGGCGAAGAGGTTGTCCCACGGGTGTTGAAGAGCGTCCTCTGCAGCTGCCCATGGGTCCGGCACGGCCGAGAAGAACACCTGGAGCTTCCTGTTGTGCCGGTTGGCGAACAGATCCACGACTGGTTGCCCCCATAGGTCGAAGAGCCTTTCCACCACGTCCTGGTGTAGAGACCATTCGGTCCCTATCACCTGATCCCGACGGCTGAGCGTGTCTGCTACTACATTCCTCCCCCTGGAATGTAGCGTGCCGACAGCTCTATTGAGTGTGCCTCGGCCCACTCGTGCACCTGCCGAGTCAACTGTTACAACGGGAGAGACACTAGGCCCCCCTGTCTGTTGACGTAGGCCACTACCGTGGTGTTGTCGCACATCAACACCACTGAGTGTCTCACCAAGCGGTCCTGGAACTCTTGGAGAGCGAGGAACGCTACCTTGAGTTCCAGTACATTGATGTGAAGGTGCTTGTCGTTCTCGTCCCACACTCCTGAAGTCAGCAACTCCTCCAGGTGGTGCGCCCCATCCCTCGGTCGATGCGTCTGAGAACAGCTGCATGTTCCGGGGGGGGAGTGGCGCAGAGGCACTCCTCTTAAGAGGTTCCTGTCGTCCAGCCACCAGCTAGATCCTCCGCCTTATTTCCGGTGTCAGTGGACACTGGAAAGCTTGGGGGATCCGTCGCCTGCGACCAACTCTCCTTTAGCCTCCACTGAAGAGACCGCAGGTGAAGAGCGCCCGTGAGGGACTAACTTCTCGAGTGACGACGGAGGTTCCGATCACGACTTGCCACCGCTGAGCTACTGCTCCTGTCGAGACAGGAACTGGTTGGCTGCCTCCCTGAATCTGCTGATCCGCGAGTCTGCGGGGAAGACTCGCCTGCTACCGTGTCGATCAGCATACCAGGTACTTCATCCTCTGCTTGGGCTCGAGATCAGACTTTTCGAAGTTCACAACGATCCCCAGATCGCGACAGAACTCGAGCAGTCGATCCCTGTCCTGTAGCAACTGCGAGCGGGAGCTCGCCAGGACTAACCAATCGTCGATACCTCGTCAGACGTAATCCCGTGCGAATGGGCCCAAGCAGACACCAGAGTGAACACTCGCGTGAACACCTGTGGGGGCGGTTGAGAGACCGAAGCAAAGTGCCCTGAATTGGTACACCGTCCCGTCGAGGATGAAGCGGAGGTACTTTCTGGAGGACTGATGAATGGGTATTTGGAAATACGCATCCTTCAAGTCCACCGAAAGCATGAAATCGTTCTCCCTGATGGAGTCGAGCACTGAGCGTGCTGTCTCCATCGTGAACCGGTCTGGCGAACAACCCGGTTCAGGGGAGAGAGATCTATCACCACCGGGCGCCAGCCTCGCGTAGACTTTTCCACCAGGAAGAGTCGGCTGTAAAAGCCCGGTGACTGATCCGTGACGATTTCTACAGCTCTCTTGCTCAGCATGGTCTTGATCTCCTGTCTCAGTGCTACGTCCTTCGATGACCCTGGAACGTACGACTGCTGTTGGACCGGGTTGGAGGTGAGGGGTGGCCGAGATTCGAAGGGTAATAGATATCCGTCCCGAAGGACATCTACAATCCAGGTCTCGGTGCCGTAGCGCTGCCAAGTTGCCCAATGGCTGGCCAGGCACCCCCCCACTTCCGGCAGCAGGTGAGGGGGAACGCCGTCCCTAGCGTTTCCCCCCTTTCTTCGACTTCTTCCAGTAGCCTCCACCCGGGAGGAGGGAGGGCTGGGAGGAGGGCTGGTTACGGCTCCCCTTGTTAGAAGTCGAAGAAGACAGAGTCTTCCCCGGGGCTTCGACGCAGCTACCGTCTTGTCCACCGAGGAAGCGCTAGCCGAGCTCTTAGACTTGGCCGCAGTCCGAGGCTGCCAGAAGCCTTCGAGACTGCCTGGTATACCAGACGGTCACTGTCGTCAGTGCGCCGTCTGTCCACCGCAGCGTCCACCATCTCTCCTGGAAAGAGAGACTGGAACTCCGTAAAGGTCCGTTGCGAAGTCCCAACGCCGCTTCACGCCCTCCGGCCGCCCTGGAACCCGAGTAAGGACGGCGTCCCTCGTCTGGAGAACCAGGTTGGCCCACAGGTTCAACCGTCTGGTGGGCAAGGAAGGACATGGCTCTTTCTCCAGACTGGCAAGTCTCCTAAAGGAAGGCCGAGTCATCTTCAGGAGAAATTGCCCCCGGAGTTGGCTGCGACCTTAGATACTGTGAGGGACCACAGATCTAGCCAGGAGACGGCCTGGAAAGCTGCCATGGCGGTAGAGTTCCAGGTACCGAGTGCCTCTTGCCTGCGAGAACCATAGGTTCTCGGACAGGAGCTGCTGCAGAGACACACCCGGAGTCAGCCTGGCTAACTCCGGGTTCACCTGTTTGGGCGGCATCGGGTCTTCAGATGGCACGTAAAACCGCCGCTGTCGCAGCAGAGGAGGTGGAAGCAGCTTGCTCGACTTGCTAGCCTTGAGCGAACCGTCTTGTCCGGAAACAAGCGATTCAACCTGGTCCAGCACTGAGTCAGCAAGCTCGGAACGCGGCAAACCCACCGTCGGTCTGGGTTCCCTCTTCGGGCCCCAGAACGACTCGAGCCGGGACGTGGGCTCGGATGGTGGGAGCGGCGATCCTTCCCCGAGGTCGTTGTGCTGACGAATCAGCGCAATAACCTCGGCAAAGTTCCTCTGGATCTCAGGAGTGACTGCGTCCTGCGGAGTCGGACCATCCAGTCCTTCAAACAGGAGCATCTCCCGAGACCCTCCTCCCTCAAGGGGAGGAACAGCGACAGACCCCTCTCGGTCTCCTCCAACCACTTGTGCGTACGACCTGGCTGGTCCGAGAACCGTGCCTGGTACGTACGACGACGTGGTGGGATCCTGAGGGGCGCACCCCTCACGATCACTCCTCAATACCTCGCCCCCCTCCCGGGTGTAACCCGAGGAGGTTGAAGGTGTGGGAGAGGCAGACCTGACGCTCCCTCCTCGCTCGCTGGCAGAACCAGCGGGCTTGGAAGACTGCAGGCGATCGTCAACCCGCGGTGACGATCGAGCTGCAGACCTAGTCGAGCCGTCTCGCTGTGGAGAACGGCTGGACCGAGAACAGAGGCCCCCGGTCTCGTGTGTCAGAAGAGCTGGTGCCGGTCGCCGTACCCGATCGCTCTCTGTGCGAGTGACGGTCAGGCGACCGGCGAGCTCTACTGTCACGGTGAGACCGGTGCGTGTCCTCATGGCGCGTCAGTTCGCTGGTACCAGCCGTGGCTGGTGCCGGCGAACGGGGGGACCTCTTCCCAGCCTCAGCCCGTGGCCCACGGTCATGGACCGTCACGTCCGCCGCCGGGTAGCCAGCTGCTCGCCGCGAGAGCGAGAGCTGGTCTGGTGAGAGTCGCGTGAGCGGCTGTCACCAGTCTTCCGCTCCGTGCCGTGAACCTGACGCTGAGCGGACTCAGAGGTCTGGTTCCTGGCTGCACGGTCGCTGTTAGGCGACCGTACACTCGATACCTCTCGCGAACGAGAGGCCGAGACGGATCCTGCTGCCGTGGCCGAACCACTACCAGCAGGTGAGGAAGTGCCGGTGTTAGCCGGCACTCCTCTGGTCCCCGTAGTCTTCTTCCTCGCGGAAAGAAGAGACGGTTCCTGCCCCCGAAGGAGCAGGGTGACCAGCGGAAGAACCCCCCGTCTCACCAGAGCGAGACGGGCCCTTAGAAGGTTCCCGAAGGAGACTTCTTAGGGGGGGGGGGGGGGGGGAGACGACTTCTTCTTTCTTCGGCGGGGGGAGGGCTTAGAAGAAGAAGGGAAAGAGGCGGCAGACGACGACGAAGAAGACGATGAAGACGACGACGACACCTTCCTCCTCTTCTTCTTCTTCTTCGGTCAACCTCCTCAGGACCGACGTCAGATCTGTCATCCAGAGCGGAGCCGCTGGGCGCTGTTGCCGAAGCAACAGGGCCCGGACGCACCTGTCCGAACAGATCAGCATCGGGAGCAGCGGGGCCAGGAACAGGAACAACGTCAGCAGGTGCAGGCATCACAGGAACAGCAGTAGAGACGGCAGGAGCAGGTACAGTAACGGCAGCAGTGGTCATCAACGTCACGTCCGTGAACGGCAGCTGGCAGGTACGGCAGGTACGGCAGGCTGTGCAGGCTGTCCAGTTGGACGACCAGCGGAACAGACATCCTTGGTACTGGTGGGAGGTCCAGGGGCGAGCTCTTCGGACAACGAAGTCCGGTCGCGGCAACACAGCAAACCCAGGTGGCGGCATCACTCCCCCGTGGTACGGCGACTGGCCCCTGCACCGATGTAGTAGGTATTACAGAGACCGCGTGCGGGGTGTACACCAGGTGAGGAGGTGAAGCGTAGCCAGGTGTTGTAAGGGTCGTGGTGGTGGTCGTAACCGTCGCATGGGTGACCGCCACTGAGCCAGCGAGATGATAGAGCAGCCCTGGACACTCGGCACGCCCTGCAGTCCCAACGATGCCCACACCTGTCCGAGGTCGTCCTTCGCGGCAACCGCACCTGAGGAAGCAAAAGTCGGGTGATTAGCAGGATCCTCTAACCCGCTCGCGCGAAGACGAACGGATAGAGGACCCAGAGTACAACTCGACGTCAGGGTATCTAGCGCCCTCCTCCACTCTCGACAAGTCAGGTGAGGAGAAGGACCCAGAAACCCCCCCCGAAGGGGAAGGCGCCAAACATGGAAGCTGAGCGGGCGACAGGAAAGAGACGAAGTGTCCGTAACCAAAGGAGTCGCGGGAGAGCTTTCCGACGACTCCTATGCAGGCCTTCGCTTCTTCCTGCCCCCATACAAAGTCCACTTCGCCCTCCGACCAATTTATTACACACTTCACAGGGCTCGGCTCGGGTGCATTCGCGCCCCCCCGACCACCGAGCGCACAAAATATGTGGGTCAATTTCCGGGAATGAGCGGAACTTTCCGCATTTACGCCCTTCGGTACCCGGGCATAGTCTCCGTGGGGTAGCGAGGCGAGGAGATTCCATGATTGACCTAAATACAAATCACAATTAAATGAATAAAGAGAAATGATTGTACTTACAATGATTCTTTCATACACAAACACAACCATATACTCAAGGAAAGCAAACGACGAGAAGCGGGCAGAGAGCGTCGAACACACACGTCTACTCGCTGTGAGGCCGAAAGCAAAAAGTGATTTGTTTACCTCCCAGTCGCGCGCGCGCGCCTGTCGGACAAGCAGTTAACTACCGAACCCCTTGTTCGAAAGCTTACGACCTATCCAGCTGCCGCTAGTACCTTCCTATTGTAAAAGGACCGAAGGTTTGTATGCCGTGTCGGAACAATGGAGAAGTTCCCAAGAGCGGACGAAGGAACCTTTACTCCCACGTCCTCCTTGGTTTCATACCAAATTCCTCCTTTCCCGGAGAGTCTAGAGGGAGGAAGGGCGAAAGTGGTCTTGCCCTGGTCCTTCCTTCGAGACATGAAATCTTGAAGCTTCTTGAAAGCCCTCTTGGTCGAAAGCGACGTCTTCATTTCGACGAACTCAGGGGTCTTAACGGACTTGGAAGACGAAAGTTGAGAGGGAGGAGACCTAGGGGCTGCTGGCTGGAACTTATCCCCGAAGGATGAACGTAACAGCCTGACAAGAACCTTATAGCCCGAGACAGCTGAAGCTACAGGAGGTTCTTCTTCGACTGAACTCCCTGGACTACTAAGTTCCCCTTCCTCTCTAAGAGGAACTGGAGAACGTCCATCCGGAGAGGGCGTACGTCCAGCAGTCTCAGGCCTGAACAAAGACTTCCGTTGATTGGAAGTACCCGCTTCAGGTACAGAATCGCCCTTACGACGATCCTTAGAAGGACGGACATCTTGCGTACGTAGCGCGTCCTTTGAAGCAACGGGAACTGTCTTAGCAGACACGTCCCTACGAGAGGAAGCGCGAGCTTCCTGACGAGAGGCGCCAAAAGCGTCCTGCTTAGCCAAGCAAGCGTCCTGCTGAGCGTCCTCAAAAGCGTCCTGCCTCGTTCGAAAAGCGTCCTGCTTCGAACGGCGAGCGTCCTGGCGAGCGTCCTCAAAAGCGTCCTGCCGAGAACGCAAAGCGTCCTGCTTCGAACGCCGAGCGTCCTGGGCGACGTCCTCAAAAAGCGCCCTGCCGAGAGCGCAAAGCGTCCTGCTTCGAACGCCGAGCGTCCTGGCGAGCGTCCTGGCGAGCGTCCTCTACAGCGAGAGCGAAAGATCTACTCGGAGAACGAGAACGGTGACGATCCGGAGGTGGAGAGAGAGACGAACGAGACGAGAGAGAATGAGACTGCTTCGTCCTCTTGACGGGCAGCCTAACGTCCTTTCTACGCTTAGGCTCGACTGCTGCTGGGCAAGTCCTCTGAGCCATAAGAGACGTAATCTGTCCTGAAGGGACACAAGGATATCCTTCGTAGGTGACGAAGGAGCAGAAGAAGGGGCAGGACTGACCCTGCAGAAGGCGAGGGGCAGAGGGGACGCCTCCTTCCTTCTAGCAGGTACAGCTACCTGCCTCCCAGGTTGAACACGCCTGTCGCGGAAACCAACGTCCTCGTCGGTAGAAAAAAAACTCTACCTCTCTTCTGAGGAGGAAAAGCGTCATACGCGTCCTCTGACGAAAGTGGTGACATAGGACGTGAAGCGTCCTCAAAACGGAAAGTCCTTTTCAACGGACGCGAGTCTCTCCGAGCGCTCCACCCCTTGCGCGGGAGGACGCTTCGGAGGACGAAAAGCAATCCTTCAGGACACGCGCTCGTGCGCGCTCCTTGGCACCTGGGACTTAGCAACAAGGCCTGCCGAAGGGACGCCAGATCAGTGGGGAGCCCCCGTAACCCTCTTACGGCTTTCGCATACCCACTCCCTGAGTCCTGGGAGTCCGATAGAGGTCTAGGCCTGGAGGCATTATGGGGCCGATCTGACGCCCCCTCCACAACACTAGGGCACTATCACAAACTTTCACAGGGCCAGTTTCTAAGGCCAACACTTTCGATTCAAGAGCGCGAATAGACTCAAGAATCAGAGAAAGGGTGTTACCTTCTCCAGACACAGCACTGGGGCCCGAAGGCAACAAAACAGGATTAGGTTGAGCAAAATCTACCGGTGTTAGAGGAGGAGAAATGTTACATTCCTTACCTTTCGTAGAACTGCTCTTGGAGGAAGACCTCCTGACTCTATCGCGCTCCAATTTACGTCGATAGTCTCATACATCTTCCATTTATCATCAGACAAATCCTTGCATTCATTGCACCGATCATCAACCAAGCAAACATGCCCCCTGCATTCCATACAAAACGTGTGAGGATCAACTGAAGGTTTAAGAAGCCTCACCTTACATTCACTCCTCACACACACTCTGAAACTTCCAGTACTTGATCCCGACATCATGTACACAGAAAAGCCAATCCAAAATCAAAAACCAATCCACTATTACGCGTGCCAATCCAACAATCCAGAAGTCGATACCAAAAGTCAATCCAGATAATTTAAAGTGAGATAAATCAAAAATCCTAGACGGAGGTACTGTAAACAGTTGTTTCCAGCACCGGCGACAGAAAAAATATGAACAGAAAATGGGAATGGTTCCTGATATCCGCCTCCCAGCGGCGGGAATGGGTACTACCACCTGGCCGCCCACTACGTGTGCCGCGAGTTTTGAAATTCTGTCGGACGTCAGAAATACAGCTATATATATATCTGACAGGTAAGTTTCATGAACAAAATGCAAATTGCACCAGAAAAAAATACTTGAAAAAAAGCCTTACCTCATGAGTTTGACTGAGTTCTTGGCCGGTAAAATGAAGGAATCGACACAAACATTCCAAAGACCGTTCATCACTATGTTGCAATAATGTTTCAACCATGGCTGCCACGTGGTTACCGCTCATTAGCCCATTCTTATGTAGCTCCCCGACAAACCTAAAATTTGAAATTGTTTATGCTTCAGTACATAAAAACATCCAGAATCAAAGCTCTAACAAACACTGCAGCACATTTATAGAAAAATTAAATATAACTGAATACACCCCCTACTACCACAATGATTAGAATTCAAAGGTACATTTAAGCAAAATCAAAATACAGGCCATCCAGTAAAGATTAAAGATATGTGTACAATATACAGGGCCAAAGCACCACCTACATCATATAAATTGGTCTGCGCAGTAACATATTACAGCCTCAGGTATCCAGTCTCATGCATCTACAGCTACCAGGATAAGAAAATTACCAGAATTCCTTATTTTCCCTTGGTTTCACATCTAACCCCACACTTTGTTCATACCTGCAATGCCTTTGACCTATTAGTGTAGTTCAATAAGATTACTACGGTCAGATTTAACAAAAGTTTATAAGTTTCAAAATATCTTGAACATTCTAAAATAACAGAAAGCATGTTTTCAATCTTAGTAGACTTACCTTAAATGGCCAATGCACCTCTGCCTCACTAAAATCTCTTCATACACAGTATGCGATGAGACAGGTTCCTGATAAAAAAGAAAAATAGTATACGCTTAAAACACAACACAACACAACACAACTGATATTCAGATGAATCACAACAAAGTTCTAAAGCTATATATACTTTAAACTACTTTTTGCACAAGCCTACATGATAGTATATAACCGCAATTCTGTGAATATTGCAATCTATAATCAAGACCATTATTAGCTAATGAGGCAAACAGTAACTAACTTCATATTGCATACATTCATTAAGCTGCAACCTTGCCACAAAATAAAATCACTTGAACCAAGTAGTTTCTCAAATGCAGTATATATATATTACATAACTTCAGGTACTAAAGTAATTTTTTATATTTTCTTACACAAATCCAGAAAATGTACCTATACAAATGGCATAAGTACTGAAATAGTTTTACAGGAACAATTTTGTTTTTAAAACAAGTGCATCTGTTTCATAGCAAAGCCCAAATTTGCAATGCTCAAATCTCAATTTAGAACTGTGGGATCCATTTAGAACTTCAGTTGGCATAAGCATCAGAACTTGTTACTCAAAAAGCCAGGAAGCTGTGTCTGTGAAGTAGAAAGTATTATTTAATTTAATAATAATGTTTGTAATTTGTACACTCTTGGGTAGTGTCTATTTTCCACTAAAGTAGTACCACTAAGAGATGTTAATGAAAGGGAGCCCACACTGCCATAGGAACTCCCATGATGTTTCCAGTAGAGTACAAAGACTTACACATTACATGCAAAATACAAGAAAGTAATCCTGGAAAAGAAAGTCATTTAGGATATAACAAATATAACAATGAAAGAAAGAGAAGTAAGCCCACAACTGAACTTGTAGCGACATTGAAAAAGGATTTAAAATTAAGGATGTGTACACAACTCTGACCTCATGAATACTAACCTCACCAGGGACAGTTTTGCTATTTGTCATATAATATAACTGACCCAATATAATAAAGAATTTTTAATCCATTGTTTCTTGATTTGCTGTATACACAAGAAGTGTCCAGACAGAGCTTCTCTGGAATCTGTGGTTACGTAAAAGTAAAGGGTGGACACCTTGACTGGGCAAAGGAGGTTATCATTCTAGGCATGGACTGAATTGTTAGAATGACAACAGGGACAACAAATTAGTATCTGTTTCTTGACATGTACTTAACTCCTCAAACTATGCCATAAAACTAACAGACCCTTCTGCCTTCAAAGCTATCAGAGAAATCTGCTATCCAAGGAACTGTGGCACTTACTGGATTAATGTTTTTCCCACTACACTAACCAAATATACCAGGTCAGGTACTATATAACAGATGTTGCATAGAAAATTCTCTGTTTCTGCACTGTGCTAGACAACACCAATCATGAAGATCCACAGAGTCCACAGTCATGTGGTTGGTGAAGGAGTTTCTCCTTGGGCAGGTCCAACACAAGGGAAAGCAAGCTCTAACATCACACCTAATTTGCCCATAGAGGAGCTACTGGTAGTATAACCAATAGATTCTTGGATTACAGGACTGCAAGTGAAGGGAAAGTGAAGGCCTCGGGATTAACCCATGAATGAATAAAGGCATTTACCTTCCATGCTGCAGGGTCTGGAAGGGCTGATAAATATGCTGACTCTTTGAAGCTGAAGCTGAAGTCACAAACAGTTGTCACACTGCACTACTGATGTCCAGATATACCAGCCATTCTGACAGGAATTAGTTTTTCCTGGCAAGACCATCTGCAACCTTGATGCACTTATCTGATATGCATCTCAACATAAATGTTTCTGCTCCTATTAACAACTCCACTGCAAATGACATGACCTTACTGATTCTGTGCCACCCTGGTGTTCCAAAAGTCACTGTGGTTATGCTGACAAACATGACCCAATCCCTTCTTACCTTTATATGGTGAAAAAGGCTTCCAGGGATAAAAAAAAAAAATCAACTTCAACTCAAAGAATTTATGTAGCAATTTATTCTGCTTCCAGGAAGTCCAGAAACTGGACTCATTTAATCCTTTTCTGGACATGACCATGAATATGAGAACCTATGGTTGAAGGAAGGGTCAAAGGTGGAAATACAAATGGACTGAGGAGCCAAAGTAATGGTTTCTATTCAGAAAAGGGACTGTTTGAGGTATTGGTTCTGAGGGATGACAGCAATGAGAAGGACACCAGGCTCCCATAGGACTACCAGTTGTGAAGACAGTGGGAATGGAATGGAATATTGAGTTTAAGCCAAAGGCCAAGCACTGGGACCTATGAGTGAAGACAGTGGGAAACTCATCTACACAAATATAAGTAAATATTCATTCCTTCCTATCTGGATAACCCAGTGTTCCATTCCTTAGTGTTCCCATAACCACTAGAATTTCTGGTGACAAGCTCCCACCAAGAACACAAAAATGTTAAGGGGAAAAGAATAACCTTCTACTTAATTCCCAAGGAGTGGTTCTGCTTCCTAATATGCCATTCTTCCCATCTTGAAATGGATATTACTGCTCTCTGGTGGAGTTCCAAGGGGCACATCATACCTGTGGGATGGTGTACCTAGTGAACATTGTTACTTCTTCTTCTTGTATGACTGCATATGAGGTTGGAGCCTTTCTGTTGCTATCATGCTTAAAATAAACAATTCATGGGGGTCACACTCCCAAGATTCAACACAGCAGCTGTAGTTGCTGCCAATCCATTTTGTTAACTAGGCTCCAGATCTGGGATTCTAGAAACATAACAGTACTCAGCCAACTATAGTTACATTTTGATAAAGGAGGAAAGCACATTAATGAACTCCCTCACAGCCTTATCCTATTTCTGAGGATGTTAACCAACAGGTTAACAATCATACATTACACAGGAATCTGTGGCTTGCCCTGAAAAAAAACAATCCTCTTCGTGTCATGTAAAAGAGCCATAGAAAGCTAAACTTAACAACCTCGAATGCTTTGTACTTGACCACTCGTTTACTCATTAGATGGATCGCACTGTCCATGCAGTACGACTAGATGTGTCAAACACCAAACATGGCTGCTCACACAACTAGGCATAAATCCTCTCACTGTATCCCCCTGCATGCAGCCTTTCCTTCTGCTGCCAAAATGCTTGTCGTTTTAGGTAGCCAAGAGAAGAAGAACCACTGTACAAGGATTGGAAGGAACCTACCTGGGACAGCGGCCATATTGGGACCTTAGGCGGTCCAGCCTCGCAGTTTGGCCATGAGTGCCTGAATTCACCCCGAGTCCTGTACTGACTATTGTCGAAAGTGGATGTCCATTTCTCACTTGTACATTTCACTTGACCGCCACCCTGGCTCCAGCCATGTGTCTCAGTTCAGGGTAACCCTACCGGATTGCTCCTTTGTAGTCCACTGGTAAACCTAAGACGAACTTGAATATTTTGGCCTGTTTTTCTTCGTACTGAGGTATTTCCAGGCTTTTTCAAATGAAACCCCTCCAAGCAAATCCCATGATTCACCACGTGTACTTCTCTCTCTCCATATCTGTAACCCCTTTTTTTTCTAGTCGACCCTCTTCTAAGCCACTACCACCCATTGTTTGCATGCTTAGTTAATTTCTAGCTAAGGAAAAGTGAAGTAGAGAGTCTTTTGACTGGTTGTGCCATCCTTTGTCTGCTTGAGTGGTTAGAGCAATCTTTAAGCATTCAGGCATGATATTCCAGGGAGTTAGGATAGCCTGATGGTACAGTTAGGGCCTTAATGCATTCTATTCCTATGGTTAATTCAATACCACTCTCTTTCAGAGGGATGCCTTTATCTTAGCTCGCAATTTCGTTTGCGACAGGACAAGGAAGTTTACCTTTTACAGCTCCGTTAAATAATTCCATATATTATCAATTATAATCCACGTAAGCCCATGGTTATAATTAATTTGTGAGCTTTTGTTATCATTTGTAAATGTGAGTATAATTATGCCTTGTAGTAACATGAAGAAGGGAAATAATTAAGGTTAGTAGAATGCCCATTCTGTTCATTCTTCTCAGTTTTTCCATATTACTGTCAGCCATTTTATTGCATTCCGTTGTACGGCTACCGCTGGCAAGTACTAACAGAGTAATCGGGTAAGAGTGCTTGACTTATCAGAGGGTAAACAAATGTAAGCAACCGACACTTTCCAGCCTAAAACTGTAAGTGCACTCAAGTCGGTAATTCAGCATCTTCTGTCTGCCTCGTATGAACCTGTTTTGCTTTTCCAAGTAAAATATACGTACTGTAAAGTATACTGTATTGTATGTATGTTTAGAAGCAATCCACTCTGCACATATCTCTCTGAAATTGAATATTAATTAATATTCTAAAAAGAATGACAATTACAAAATCCTGGTTAGTAATATAGGCTTATTAATTACTTTATACATACTATAGAATTGCTGTGATATAAACCATGCTAGTTGGCTCCAGGATAACATGTAGGCTACATGTGAACCTTTATTACTTAACAGATTTTGTTACATATTGGGAGGCTGGACCCCTATACTCATCATGAATGTGAGGTGCCACTACCAAATTTAACTTAAAATAAGGATTAAGGTAAGAAATGCAGCTAAAGAGCACTAACTAAACAATATGAACTTCAAGAAACCACAAACGGGACTGAATTGGCGCTCATCATAAGTACACATTCATTAATAGCACAAACTCGGTTAACCATTTATAAGACAAATAACATGTATGCTTGCTGTACGTACAGGCAAATAAATTAGCTATATACATATACCACAAAACCAACCTCAAAAATTTTGTTGTATTCCATAAGAATCTGGTAACTTTCAGTGAAATGATTTTCACAAGCTTTTATTAAGTCACTCTGAATTTCAGTACGAGCATCAATATTACTGCACAAACGGGCATATACATCCACAAACAGTGGCTCATCCTGGGCCTGAAAATATATAATGAAATAAATGCTTTGTATGTGTAATTTTAATGAAATTTACTGCTCTCTACCATCAAGCTACAAAACTCCACAAAGCCCACACTTAAAAGAATTTCCAACGGTCAAACAAGTGGCTCTGTGTGACAATATACTGTAGTACTTACAAAAACACAATTTTTCTACAGTTGAAACAAATTATGGAGAAATTGAGAGGAAATATTGGGGGAACTAACACTTGAGTTACATCTAAATATTTTATTACTTTCACTACTGCATTATAAACTACAAAATGGAATGCATATTCCCACACTTGATATATTCAAATAAAAAAATGATATTGCATGTTACAATAAAGTTTTATACATACTTACCTGACAGTATATACTTAGCTATAGACTCCGTCGTCTCCGACAGAATTTCAAATTTCGCGGCACACGCTACCGGTAGGTCAGGTGATCTACCGCCGCCCTGCCCTGGGTGGCAGGACTAGGAACCATTCCCGTTTTCTAATCAGAATTCTTCTCTTCCACCTGTCTCCTGCGGGGAGGCTGGGTGGGCCCATTATCGTATATATCTGTCAGGTAAGTATGTATAAAACTTTATTGTAACATGACAATATCATTTTATACATTCAACTTCCCTGCCAGATATATACTTAGCTGATTAGCACCCATTGGTGGTGGGTAAGAGACAGCTAACTACTGAAATAGACAGGTAAACAACATATGTTGTAGGTATTTATAACCTTGGTTCCTACCTTATTAGGCTGCAGACTTCGCGGCTACTGCCTTGTAGTCTGCTTAGCCTCAAGAGCCTCAGCGAGATAATGATCTATGGCTAAGAGTTCTTTGTGGGTCTGCCAATGGGGTCTTATCACTTACTCGGCAGAGCCTAAGGCCTTTGTCATTGGGTGCTATTCCACTTACATGACAATACACCTTGTTCAAGGAGCACAAAACCGATCCCGATCACCTGATCCTAACATCCATGTTAGTTCTAAGATGTAAGGAGTCATACCCCGAACTCCTCACAAACAACCAAAAAAAACTCGAAACATAATCACTTTCATTACAAAAATATACAAAAAAATTTTGTACTCCCCTACTAGTCAATACATACCCTTGATCGCCTACCAGCAATGACACTCTGCTCCCGTGCGACAGTAGTGAGCTTGCTACTAGAAAACCAAGCACATATCTGACAAGAGGGTTTTATGTACGATAAAAACACAAAATTAAGGATCAGTCTTTGCTCAAGACCCAGTACTGTATCTGCTGATACAAAGGACCTAGTGAGAAGCACTTCTCATAGGTCACTCTCACGTCCTTCAGATAATTGAGATGCAAACACTGAATTGCACCTCCAAATATGTAGTCTCGATGATATTCTTCAGAGACATGTTCTTTTGGAACGCCAAAGACGTTGCTACTGCTCTTACTTCATGCGTCTTGACCTTTAGAAGACCGAAGGATGCCTCAGAGCAGTTCTTGTGAGCGTCTGTAATAACGCTTCTCACAAAGAAAAGCTAAGGCGTTCTTGGACATGAGTCGTTTGTTTGGGGTTCTTCACTGCACACCAAAGACCTTGTTGACAAGCTCCCATCTGTCTCTTCCTCTCTAAATAGAATTTTAAGAGCTCTCACTGGACAGAGAGATCTCTCTATCTCTCTGCCTACCAGTTAGATAGGCCTTTTACCTCAAAACTTCTGGGCCAAGGTTTTGATGGGTTTTCGTTCTTTGCCAGAAACATCTGGAAAGAACAGATGGCAGCATATCCTTTGAACCCCACCGTGGAATCCAGAGCGTGTAATTCGCTCGTCCTCTTGGCTGTAGCGAGAGCCACCAGGAACAAGCATTTCCTAGTGACGTCGCGGAAGGACGCCAGATGTAAAGGTTCGAATTTGTCGATGAAAGGAATTTCAGGACCACGTCTAGATTCCAACTAGGTGTTCTAGGAGTAGCTGCTTTCGACGTCTCAAAAGATCTAATTAGATCGTGTAGATCTTTGTCGTTAGCAATGTCTAGGCCTCGATTCCTGAAAACCGAAGACAGCATGCTTCGGTATCCTTTTATTGTCGAGACAGATAGGTGGTGACTCCTTTCTCAGAAAGAGGAGGAAATCGGCAATATTCACTATAGAGGTACTGGAGGAGGACAGCTTCTGAACCTTACACCACCTCCTAAAGACTTCCCACTTCGACTGGTATACTCTTCTCCGTCGAAGCTCTGCGGGCTCTAGCGATAGAGCCCGCAGCCTCGCGAGAAAAGCCTCTCGCTCTGACAAGTCTTTCGATAGTCGCAAAAGGCAGTCAGAGCGAGACCTGGGAGTTGTGATGAAACCTCTCGAAGTGGGGTTGTCTGAGTAGATCGTGTCTGTTTGGAAGCGATCTGGGGGAAGTCCACTATCCACTCCAGTACCTCCGTGAACCATTCCTGGGCTGGCCAAAATGGGGCTATGAGTATCAACTTCGTGCTCTTCGAAGCTACAAACTTCCATGAGCACTTCCCCCAGATTTTGAACGGGGGAAAGGCGTAAGCGTCCACA
Source organism: Macrobrachium nipponense (assembly GCF_015104395.2). Taxonomy (NCBI): domain Eukaryota; kingdom Metazoa; phylum Arthropoda; class Malacostraca; order Decapoda; family Palaemonidae; genus Macrobrachium; species Macrobrachium nipponense. The sequence continues at coordinate 103,056,449 of NC_087205.1, read as the reverse complement.
CCCGACCAATCCATGAGAAACGCGTCTATAGCGAAGGCTCTACGGATCCTCTACTAGAGAGCAAAAGGTCTCTATTCTTTTGGATAGGAACGTCGCAAACAGGTCTATGTGAGGTCTCCCCACAGGGACCAAAGACTTCGACACACTTCTTCGTGAAGAGTCCATTCTGTGGGAAGGACCTGGTTTCTCCTGCTCCAGTCTGTCCGCTCTCACATTTTTGATCCCTTGAACAAACCTTGTGAGGAGAGTTATGCCTCGTTTCTTCCGTCAGGTTAACAGGTGTTTTGTCAACTGATAGAGGGAGAACGAGTGCGTGCCTCCTTGCTTTCTTATGTAAGCCAGAGCCGTGGTGTTGTCTGAGTTGATCTGTATTACCCCGTCTCTGACTATCTTTTCGAAGGACTTTAAGGCTAGGTGTATGGCCACAAGTTCCTTGCAATTGATGTGCCAGGACACCTGTTCCTTTGTCCAGGTGCCTGACACCTCCCTTGCTCCCAGCGTCGCTCCCCATCCCGACTCCGAAGCGTCGGTAACAACACTTGGTCTGGGTTCTGCAGAGCAAGCGATAAGCCTTCGTTCTTTTGAAGCTGAGGGATCCACCACCTCAGATGCTCTTTTACTTCTTGTGGAAGTTGGAAGATGTCCGAGAGTTGACCCGTCTTCCAGCTCCACACCTCTTTGAGGAAAAACTGAAGAAAAAAAAGGGCGAAGGTGAAGTGCCTCCCTAGCGAGAAGAAACTTTCTCCAATGAGGACCCAGGGTCCCCTAAAAGGCTCGAGGTAATCCCTCGCTGAGCTGTCCTTTTCTTTCTAAGAAGCTCGAGATTCTCGACAAACCTCGAGCATTCTTTCTCGCGAAGGATATACCCGAAAACCCCACCCCGAGAATCCATCTGAATCCCCAGATAGACAAGTTCTGGCTGGGGAATCAGTTGTGACTTCTCGAGGTTGACGAGCAACCCTAGCGAATCTATCATGTTTCTTGTTACTTCCAAGTCCTCCAAGCACTGACCTCTTCGACTTGGCCTGATCAGCCAGTCGTCCAAGTAGAGGGAGATGTTTATCCCCTCTAGGTGAAGCCATCTTGCTACATTCGCCATCAGGTTGGTGAATACTTGTGGGGCTGTAGACAGACCGAAGCACAGAGCCCTGAATTGAAAGATCTTGTCTCCTATCACAAAGCGAAGATATTTCTTTGACTGATGGTGAATGGGAACGTGGAAATAGGCGTCTTGCAGGTCCAGAGAGACCATCCAATCTCCTGGGCGAAGCGCCGACATGACAGAGGCGGACGTTTCATCGAACTAAATTCTTTTTCTGTACGAAGCGATTCAGAGCGCTACGTCCAGAAACAACTGGCCTCCACCCCCCGATGCCTTTGGTACTAGAAAAAGGCGATTGTAAAAATCCCGGGGAGTGTGGATCTTGTACCAGTTCGATGGCCTCTTTTTATTTTTCCCACATTTGCTCCACCATCTGAAGAAGAGTCTTTCGCATTAACGGGTCTCTGTACCTCGCTGACAGTTCCCGAGGCGTAGATGTTAGGGGCGGTTTGTCGTCGAAGGGGATTACATATCCCTTCTTCAGGACCGACACTGACCAAGGGTCGGCTCCCCTTTGTTCCCATACTCCTGCAAAGTTCAGGAGTCTGGCGCCCACTGGTGCTGGAGGAGCAACAAAGTCACTTAGATCTCTTGAATGGTCTAAATGAAGACCTTCCTCTCTTTCAGAGCTCTTCTTCCTGGCAGGTGGACGAGCCGTTGCACCTCCACGAAAGGGCTGCTGAGTAGGACGAGGTTCCTTCTTAACCGTCGCCACTACCGGTCGTCCTTTCTTGGACGTTTGAGTAAGTAGGTCTTGTGTTGCTTTCTCAGTTAGTGAGCGAGATATATCCTTGACTAACTGAGAAGGAAACAGATGATCTGATAGCGGGGCGAACAGTAAGGCAGTCCTCTGGCTCGGAGAAACCCCTTTCGATAAAAGGGAACCATACACTGATCTCTTTTTCAGGAGACCAGCACCGAAAAGTGAAGCCACTGTCACCTGAACCGTCCTGTACTGCCTTGTCCATGCAGGACAGAACGCTATGGAGAATTTCTGGGTTCTTCAGAAACTCCGGATCCTTATTTATTTGTTGGCCAGAACTCCGAGCGCCAATCCAGAAAATTGAACACCTCTAAAGTGACAAAAAGTCCCCTTTAGAAAGTGGTTCAACTCTGAAGTGCTCCACGTCGCTCTGACCGATCCTAAGGAGTGACGTCTAGAGGCCTCCACTAAACTGGCAAAGTCGGCATCTGCAGAGGCGGGTAAAGAAAGACCCATAGTCTCTCCTGTCCCATACCAAATACCTCTCTTCCCGTGCAATCTGGAAGGAGGCATGCAGAATACCGTCTTTCCTAACTCCTTCTTCTTGTCCATCCAAGAATCTAAAGAATGGAGTGCCTTCTTCATTGATATCGCAGGCTTCATTTTCAAGAATGCCGACGATTTAGCCGTAGCTGAGCTCGAAAAGAGCGAACGAGGAGAAGGAGGAGCTGCAGGACTAAGAGAATCTCCAAACTCTTGTAGTAGTAAAGAGGCCAAGACTTTGTAACTCGAAAGTCCCTCATTAGCAGGAGGATCGTCGTCAGACAACTCGTCTAACCCTCGATCCGACGAAGGAGAACGTTCTCGTTTTGAGGAAGAGTCCTTCCCCTCCAAGACCTCCATAGTTCTGAAGGAGAGGAGCTTCCATTTGGCGAAGAGTCATAACCTCCAGGAACGAGTCCCCGACTCTTGACTCCTGGCTCTTGACTCTTGCCTCCTGACTCCTGCCTCCTGACTCCTGACTCCTGCCTCCTGACTCCGGACTCCTGCCTCCTGACTCCGGACTCCGGACTCCTGGCTCCTGCCTCTTGACTCCTGGCACCTCCGGCTCCTGGCTCCTGCCTCTTGACTCCTGCCTCTTGCCTCCTGGCTCTTGCCTCCTGGCTCTTGCCTCCTGGCTCTTGCCTCCTGGCTCTAGCCTCCTGGCTCTTGCCTCTTGCCTGGATGCCTCCACACTCTTGGCTCTTGGCTCCTGCCTCCTGGTTGACTCCTCACTCTGGCTCTTGCTCCTGCCTCCTGGGTGACTCTCACTCCTGGCCGGTGCCAGACGTGTGATTGTTTCATCCCCCCCAGGATTCGTACAGGAAACCTCACCTCGTTGTAGGAGTTATCGATCCTGGAGGTAGATACCTCCATACGTCTGGAGGATCTTTTAATAGGAAGGGAAGTGTCTTTCCTTCTAGGAGGCTCCTTTGACAGGACTCCTACAAATGACGAAATCTGTTCCTGCATCGCCATCATGAACCTCTTTGTAGCCTCCTCTTTATCCTCTTCGGGAGGAGGGGAAGGAGGAGGGGAGGAGTCCATAGCCTCCACCTCCTGCCTCCTTCTCACTCTGGTTGGAAGAATGGCTCTTCTCGCCTTCTTAACTCCCGATGGAGACTCCTCAGGAAGTTTCCGGGCTCGAGTCAATAGTCGGCGCCCATCCAACTCCTCTTGAGAGGCCGAGATCGATCGGAATCTCTCCAATCACGTCTCGGTGATGAAGATCCCGACGACGAGAAAACACTCACGTAGGACGCTTTTACAATAGCGGTCCTTGGCAGTCTGGGGTGTCACAGAAACCGCCGAAGGGACACCTGATCGGTGGGGATTCTCCACAACCTCCTTTCGGCTTTCGACTTCCTTCTCCTCTGGGCATGTGAGCTTGGAAGAGGTCTAGACCTAGGAGCGTTGCTGAGCCGACCAGATGCCCCCTCCACTACACTGGGGACAACTTATATCACTGTCTAATGACAAATCACTAGCCTTACCTTGTATGGCAGCCATTTTGTTTTCCATTATTTTGAAGGCTGCTTTTAGATCTGCAAGTTTCTTTCGCTGGCATCTACAGGTTCTGCAATAGGAGAAGGGGCTGCAATGGAAGGAGAAGTAGCAATACTTACCCTTGGGGAAGATCCCAAGCTTGGAATTAGTGAGATCTAGAACTACTTAAACTTCTATGAGAAGCCTCCTCGCTCTCTCTCTTTTCTAACTTTTTCAAATAATTAGTTAGATTCTTCCATTCGTTCTCACTCAAATTTCTCACATTTCTTTACAAGTATTAGTAAAAGAACATTCATACTCCCTGCACCTCTTGCATACCGTGTGAGGGTCTACCGAAGCTTTCGGCAACCTCTCTTACAGCTACATTCACACAACGTCTCACAACCATACCAGAGTCAGACATATTTAAAGAAAATCCAAAATCAAGTCCACAAAACAGTCCACAAAAAAAAGCGTATGCCAATCCAAACAATCCAGATACGTCACCAAAAGTCGGTCAAGAGATCAATTGCCGGCGAAAAAAGAAAACCAATCGGGCGAGGAACCAACAACAATGTTGATGGTCCGGCGACAGAAAGAATTCTGATTAGAAAAACGGGAATGGTTCCTAGTCCTGCCACCCAGGGCAGGAGGGCGGTAGATCACCTGACCTACCGGTAGCGTGTGCCGCGAAATTTGAAATTCTGTCGGAGACGACGGAGTCTATAGCTAAGTATATATCTGGCAGGAAGTTGAATGTATAAAAATATAGTATATTCAAAATATTTTTTCCTTAAATACAAACACATTACTTTATTTATTTATAATGCCCAGTATGGGGTGTTAGCCGAGAGTTAAATAATTAAATAGTAAATGAAATATATTCTTGTAGACTTTTCTTAGTTGAATTTCTCAACATTAGGAGAAGACCCCTTTCTTACTGTACATCACCCGTCACTCGAGCTTAATGCCTTTGTGAGCTGAATCAGCTGTGGATGAAATTAATCACAGTGGTTACGGGAAGCCATTCACAGCATATTAGGTGGTTTGTACTTATGCACCATAAAATTTACTTCATATTCTTGTTCACAGCATGTAGTCAAACCTCAGTTTTTGTATGGCTCTCTTTTCGTATGTTTCGGTTTTTGTAGACTTTTCTTTATGAAATGTTATCTTGGTAATCGTATGTTTCCTTGGTTTTTGTACACTTGGAAACGCTCCATCTGGGGCAAAGCGCATGACCGGCCCCTGTATCAAGTGCCCAAACACAGCATCCCATCTTCTCTAGTGACCCATTCTGGCTTTGTTTCTCTCTGAACAAGCATCACCGTGCTTGTAGTCTGCATCGTCTCACGTGTTTGTTGTGTTTCGTGCTAATTTTGCCATAAAAACTCATTGCAAAGTAGCCATCATGGGGCAAAAGAAAGTTGCAAGTTCCAGCTCCTCAGTAAAAAAGACCAGGAATAGGATTGAATTAAAGAAAGAACTTGTAGTGAAGTATGAAAGTGGTGCATGTGTAGCTGATCTAGCTAGAATGTATGGCAAGTCAGTTTTGATGATCAGCTCTATCCTAGCAAAGAAACATGAAATGAAGGCAGCTGGTGTTGTGAAAGGGGTCAAATCATTATTGAAATGATATTGTTAAGATACAATAAAGTTTTGTACATACTTACCTGGCAGATATATACTTAGCTATAGACTCGGTCGTCCCGACAGAATTTCAAAACTCGCGGCACACGCGACAGGGTAGGTAGGTGATCCACCATTCCCGCCGCTGGGTGGCGGGGTCTAGAACCATTCCCGTTTTCTAAGCCATAATTTCTCTTCCACCTGTCTCCTGAGGGGAGGATGGGTGGGCCATTAATTGTATATATCTGCCAGGTAAGTATGTACAAAACTTTATTGTATCTTAACAATATCATTTTTGTACATGAAAACTTACCCAGCAGATATATACTTAGCTGATTGGCACCCTTGGTGGCGGGCAAGAGACAGCTAAAAACAAAATAATACTTAAACTAATACATTAAAAAAACATTAAAAAAAAGGGAAAAAACAACCTATGTTCTTGGATAAAATAATCCATGGTTCCTACCTGATTGGGCTGAAGACTTCATGACTACTGTCGATGAGTCTGCCTGCCTCAAGAGTTTCAGCGAGGAATGAACCTATGGCTGAATAACTCTTTGGATCGTGTCAATGGGGGCTAGCCGCTTACGCGACAGAGCCTATTCTGGATCGTACAATGGGGCTGACCACTTACATGGTAGAGCCTTGACCTTTTGTCATATCAATGGAGACTCCGCCCTCTTACATGACAGAGTTAAGGTTACTAAAAATAATCACAAGGAGCACTGAAGCCAATCCCGATCACCTGACCATGTTAGTACTGTTATAATCTATGAATTGCAAGAAGGTTCCCTATTTCCCTCTGACAATTAACCAATAAAAACAACCACCAATAAAAGATAATTTAAACACTAAAGCAAATTACGAAGGATTAGCCTCAGCCCCTTCTCCCAGCACCGAATTCGCCGAAACATACGCTCCCAGAGAAAAAGCACTTTTCGTACGAAATTTTTACGTCTCTTAGGTAATTCGAGGCAAACACAGAATTACATCTCCAAAACGTTAGACTCTATAAGTGCCTGCAGAGACCATGTTTTGTGAAATGCCATTGACGTAGCTATGGCTCTCACTTCATGAGCTCTTACTCTGAGAACCTTGAGGTGCTCTTCATCGCACTTAAGGTGAGCTTCCCTTATTACATCCTTTATGAAGAATGTAAGGGCATTCTTGGAAATCGATCTTTCGGATCTCTTACAGAGCACCAAAGACTTTCTTCTGTACCTCCCAGCAACTTTTTTTTTTTTTTTTTTTTTTTCTTCTCCAGTAGAACTTGAGTGCCCTGACTGGACACAAAGTCCTCTCTAGTTCTCTTCCTGTTAATGAAGATAGTCCTCTTATCTCAAAGCTTCTTGCCAAGGCTTTGAGGGATTTTCATTTTTTGCTAGAAAAAATGGTTTTAAAGGAGCAAATCGCTGAATCCTTCTTAAAACCCACTTTACCTTCCAAAGCTTGCAACTCGCTAATTCTCTAGTCCTCTCTAGTTCTCTTCCTGTTAATGAAGATAGTCCTCTTATCTCAAAGCTTCTTGGCCAAGGCTTTGAGGATTTTCATTTTTTGCTAGACAAAAAATGGTTTTAAAGGAGCAAATCGCTGAATCCTTCTTAAAACCCACTTTACCTTCCAAAGCTTGCAACTCGCTAATTCTCTTAGCTGTTGCTAACGCAAAGAGGAATAATGACTTTCTCGTTAAGTCTCTAAAAGAAGCTGCGTGAGACGGTACGAATTTTTTCCGACATTAGAACTTGAGGACCACATCCAAGTTCCAGCTAGGTTTCTTGATTACATGGTCTTTCGTGGTTTCGAAAGACCTTATAAGGTCATGGAGATCTTTATTATTGGTCAGATCTATTCCTCTATGTCGAAAGACTGAGGCCAGCATACTTCTGTAACCCTTCACTGTTGATACTGCCAGGTTACAGTCTTTTCTCGATAGGAGAAAATCGCGATTCAGTTACAGAGGTACTGGAAGAGGATATTTTCTTCCCCTTACACCATCTTCTAAACAACTCCCACTTCGACTTACATACTTTAGAGGTGGAGACTCTTCTGGCTCTTGCAATAGCCTTCGCCACTTCTCGTGAAAAGCCTTGCTCTGACAAGTCCTTCGACAGTCTGAAGGCGGTCAGACTAGAGTCGAGGATTTTTGTGAAACCTGTCGAAGTGGGGTTGTTTGAGAAGATCGTTCCTCAGTGGAAGCGATCTTGGAAAATCTACTAACCACTCCAGCACCTCTGTGAACTAATCGAGAGCTGGCCAGAACGGGAGCGATGAGGGTCATTCTTGTTCCTTCCGAGCAAGCGAACTTCCTCAATACTTCCCTACTATCTTGAAAGGAGGGAAGGCGTATGTGTCTAAGCCCGTCCAATCTAGCAGAAAGCTGTCTACTGCTACTGCTTGTGGATCCGAGATCGGGGAGCAATAGTTCTCTAATCTGTGATTCCTGTTGGTCGCGAACAGGTCTATATGGGCCTTCCCCACAGATGCCATAGTTGCTGGCAAATCTGAGGATTGAGAGTCCATTCCGTGGGTAGGACTTGTTCTTTTCTGCTCAACAGATCTGCCCGGACATTTCTCTCTCCCCTGCACAAACCTTGTGAGAAGAGAGATCTTCCTTTCCTGAGCCCAAATCAGCAGATCCTTTGCTGATTCGTACAGGGAAAAGGAATGCGTCCCCCCCCCCTTGTTTCTTTATATAAGCGAGGGCTTTGTGTTGTCCGAGTGAATCTGAACCCCTCCCCAGACCTGAGACCTGTTCCTCGAAATGAACTAAAGCTAGATGAAATGGCTGTTAGTTCTTTTTTGTTTATGTGCCAGGACACTTGTTCTCCTTCCCAAGTGCCTGACACTTCTTCCGAACCTAGGGTCGCTCCCACCCTGAATCTGAGGAGTCTGCAAATAACGCTAGGCGAGGGTTCTGTAAGTGAAGGGAGATTCCCTTGCTTAGTTTTGTGGATCTAACCACCAGCGGATATTCTCCTTGATCACTTTCGAGATTGGAAAGGTTTCTCCAGATTGTTGGACTTCCAATCCCATCTCTCCATCATAAAATTGAAGGGTCGTAGGTGTAGTCTTCCTAAGGAAACGAACTGTTCCATCGAGGAGAGGGTCCCCAGTAAGCTCATCCATTATCTCGCGGAACAATGTTCTTTCCTTAAGAAGACTGCCACCTTTTCTAAGCAGCGTTCTCTCCTTTCCTGCGAAGGATACGCTAGAAAATCCCGAGAATCCATCTGAATCCCCAGATAGACAATACTTTACTGGGGAGTCAGCATGGATTTCTCGCGATTGACTAAAAGTCCTAGGGACTTTGTCAAATTTAGAGTAAATAAAAGGTCCTCCAGACATTTTTTCTCCGATTGGGCTCTTATTAGCCAATCGTCCAGATATAAAGAGATCCTGATCCCTTCCAGATGTAGCCAATAAGCTACATTCTTCATGATGTCCGTGAAGACTTGAGGGGCAGTCGAAAGTCCGAAACACATCGCTCGGAACTGGAATACTTTCCCTTGGAAACATGAATCTCAGATATTTCCTTGCTGCCGGATGAATGGCACATGGAAATACGCATCCTGAAGGTCCAGGGACACCATCCAGTCCCCTGGACGAAGAGCAGACAGAACAGAGGAAGACGTCTCCATCAAAAAATTTCTTCTTCAAGACAAAGAAATTCAGGGCACTGACGTCTAGAACCGGTCTCCATCCCCCCGATGCTTTCGGTACCAGGAATAGCCGATTGTAAAATCCTGGAGACTGGAGATCTTGAACCAGTTCTACAGCTTCCTTGGAAATCATCTGTTCCACTGCTTGCAAAATAGCAAGCTTTCGGAACCGGATCCGAGTATCTTGCAGTCAACTCCCTGGAGTTGTCGTCAAGGGCAGGATTTTCCCTGAAGGGGGATCAAGTATCCTTTTTTCAGGATCGAGAGGGACCAAGAGTCCGCTCCCTTCTGCGCCCAGACTTTTGCAAAGTGGAGTAGTCTGGCGCTACTTTTGTCTGGAGGAACTCCCTGCTCATCTAGACTTCCCGAAGACCTTCTAGATGGTCTACTCCTTCTATCTGGTCTGCGACCTCTAAGAGGGGTCCTAGAAGAGGAGGCACCTCGAAAGGGCTGTACAAAAGAGGGTCTCTCTTTTTTCTCGATAGGCACGGCCGGCCTAAACTTCTTGGCTGAGTGAGTGAGGAGATCCTGAGTTGCCTCCTCCGTAAGAGATTTAAGCAACCTCTTTAACAGTCTCCTGTGGAAACAGATGAGGGGACAAAGCCGTGCAAAAAGAAGAGATGTTCTTTGTAAGGGTGATACGGCTCTTGCCTAGAAAAGAGCTAAAGACCGATCTCTTCTTTAAGACTCCCGTTCCGAAAAGCGAGGCAACTTCTACGGAACCGTCCATAACCGCTCTGTCCAAGCAAGCCAGGACGCTTGAAAGTTCCTCCATGGAGACAAAGTCAGTGTCCTGAGCTCTCTTAGCTAACGCTCCCAAAGCCCAGTCCATGAAGTTGAAGACTTCCAGGGTCTTAAAGAGGCCCTTTAGAAGGTGGTCCAGCTCACACATGCCCCATGTTGCTTTAGCAGAAAGCAAAGACTTCCTCCTAGAAGAGATCCACTAAAGAAGCGAAATCCGCGTCTGCGGATGAAGGGAGGCCTAACCCCATAGGTTCCTTGGTCTCGTACCACCTTCCTGGTTTACCTGTTAACTTGGAAGGAGGGCAGGAAAAAACTGTTTTGCCCGCTTCCCTTCTGGAAGTCAACCACTCTGAAAAGGTCTTTAAGGCCTTTTTCATACAAAGAGCGCATCTTGACGAAGGAAGACGACTTGTGAGCTTTTTGTGCTCGACATCAAAGATCCTGGTGAAGGAGGGTCAGCAGGATGAAGGGAGTCTCCGAACTCCTTGAGCAGCAAAAGAGAGAGCCTCTTGTAGTCAGAAACTGCTACATCTACGGGCTCCTCCTCTTCCGATACCTGTTCCAACGGATCCACTGAAGGAGACCGTTTGGGAGTGATCGGGCTCTTCCTGGGAGAAGAACTCCTTTCCCGAGAAGGGGAGCGCTGAACGTTCGAACTTCTATACGAAGAATGAGGCTCCTGTCGTTCTGAAACACTCTTGCGCCTACTAGACTCTTGTTGTCTAGGCCCTTGCGGTTCGCCAGACTCGCGGCGCTTGATAGGCTCCTGGCGCCCTGATTCAGGGCGCTTGAAAAGATCCTTGCGCCCTGATTCGTGACGCTTAACAGGCTCTTGGCGCCCTAACTCTTGACGCCTAACGTACTCCTGGCGTCCTGCCTCCTGGCGTCCTGACTCCTGGCGCCCTGACTCATGGCGTCCTGACTCCTGGCGCCCTGACTCCTGGCGTCCTGACTCATGGCGTCCTGATTCCTGCCTTCTAGCAAACTCCTGACGTCCTGAATCCTGTGGTTTGAGAGGCTCTTGACGCCCTTTCTTGCGTCTCGCTGCCTCTTTGCGCCTGCCTGGCTCCTGGTCCTGTAGACCCAAAGGATCCTGATACCTAAATCGTTTAGTCTATCTTCCGTTCCTTGAACCTAAACCGATCGAGACTTCTGCTCGATTCGCGGCGTCTCATAGGAGAAAGGCTACGTTCTTCCTGTCTACCAGGATTCAAAGCCTTACCCGTCATAGGGCGCTTTGGAGAAGAAAGCCTATAGGGCGAAAGAACTCTCCTCTCAGGAGAACAACTCCTGTCGGACGAGTCTCTCGACGAAGGCGATAAACGCCCTGAGATTGTGAGGGTTCTCTCCTATAACAAGAAGAGGGGCGCTTAGCGGAATTCTTACAGGGAGCAAAACATCTTCCTCCTTGTCGAATCCTTAGCAAAGGAGCCTACTAAAGAGGCTAACTGCTCTTGCAGATTTATCAAAAACAAAAACTTCTTCGTAGATCCTGAAGAGAGGGCTCCTCTTGTCTCGTCTTCTTAGCACCGAAGGCCAATTCTTGGGAAAACGCTCTGAGCTGGAATCAGCCGCGTCTCCTTTAGGAGCCTTCCAGGCTCTCTTCAAAGGGCGCGAAAGAGAGGCCGAACTCCATCCTCGTTTAGGAGAGGAAGAGTCTGAGGCCAAAAAACACTCCCTTAGGACGCCTTTTCTGCGGCAATCCGAGGCAGCCTGGGACTTAACAACAGGATCTGCCGAAGGACGCCTGACCGTTGGGGATGTTCTGCATCCTCCCTGCGGCTTTCGACATCCTCCTCCCCTGGTCCTGGGAGTTTGGAAGCGGTCTAGGCCTAGGAGCAATGAGGAACCGGTCAGACGCCCCCTCCACTGCACTGGGGACACTGCACAAGTCACTATCACCACTCTTACCTTCATTTAGAGCTCGTAACTGAGCTTGAAGTTTCTTGATGGAAGCTTTTACACCCCTTTTCCCTCTCTGAAGAAGAATCTTTGGATTCAGAACAGGGAGAAGCAGCTGAGGCTAAGGGAAAATCGTTAGTAGGAGAGTTAACTTCTTGTTCTAGAGAACAAGATCTACTAGATGACCTAGCTGAAGCCTTCCTTACTCTATCTCTCTCAAGCTTCCTAACATATGAAGATAACTCCTTCCATTCAGCTCTGTTAGGTTCTCGCACTCAACACAGGTATTATTAAAAGAATTCATTCTCTCTGCATTTAGCGCAAATACTATGAGGATCTACTGCCGATTTCGGCAGCCTAACCTTGCAACCTTCCCTACTACAAACTCTAAACATAGGTGAAGCCTTAGCGTCAGACATCGTGAAAGAGTAGTCAAAACCAAAGTCGAAAAACAGTCCAATATAAGCGTATGCCAAGCCAGAGAAAAAACAGAATACGTCACCAAAAAACCAATCCAAATTCTCGGCAAACGAGTAGAAATCCAAGATGGAGGAACGAACAATAGGTGTTGTCCGTTCAACCGACAGAGAAATTATGGCTTAGAAAACGGGAATGGTTCCAGACCCCGCCACCCAGCGGCGGGAATGGTGGATCACCTGACCTACCTGTCGCGTGTGCCGCGAGTTTTGAAATTCTGTCGGGACGACCGAGTCTATAGCTAAGTATATATCTGCTGGGTAAGTTTTCATGTACAAAAACAGAGATCGCAACTAGTGGAAGATGTTGAGAAGCTGTTGTTGGTGTGGATCAATGAAAAACATTTAGTAGGGGATAGTGTGTCAGAAGCAATCATTTGTGAGAAAGCTAGGATGTTGTGTGCTGATTAAAGTAAGAAAAGGCCAACAACTAGTGCTGCTTTAGTGATGTCAAGACCAGGATGGTTTGAAAAATTCAGAAAACGTACGAGCATCCATAGTGTATAGTGTTGTATGGCATGGGGAGGCTGCGAGCTCGGATAAACATGACACCAAAAAATTAGTTGGTGAATTCAGGGAGTAGCTTGAGGCTGAAGGGTTCCTCCCACAACAGGTCTTCAATTGTAATGAGATGGGCCTGTTTTGGAAAAAAAAGAAAAATAGCCAAAATGGAGCTACATGACACTGGAGGAAAGTTCATTGCCAGGGCACAAGCCTATGAAGGATAGGCAAACACTCTTGGTCTGTGGGAATGCCAGTGGGGATTTCAAAGTGAAGCCCTTACTTGTGTATCACTGAAACTCCCCAAGTGTTGATGAAAAACAATGTGATAAGGAATAATTGCCTGGTTTGGAAGACCAGCTGTTGAGACAAATTTAAATTCATCACTGTGAAGTTCTTGCCCCCTAATACCACACCTCTCATCCAGCCCATGAGACCAGCAAAACATCTCAAACTTCAAGAAACTGTACACGAAGGCATTGTTCCAAAGGTGCTTTGAAGTGACCTCAGACACTGAATTGACCCTAAGAGAGTTCTGGAAGCATCCTTTCAATATCTTTAATTGCATAAGTCTTATAGATAAGGGAGTGCCTTCCAGGACAATAAACTCTGCTTGGAGAAAATTGTGGCCAGTGTTACCTCAAGAAGGATTTCGAAGGGTTTGAGGCTGACCCTGACACCCCTATGCCTGTTGTGGAGTCTGTGTCTCTGGGGAAGTCCATGGGCTTGGATGTGAGTGGGGAGGATGTGAAAAAGTTAGTGGATGGCCACAGGGAAGAGCTAATCACTGAGGAGCTGCAAGACCTTCAGCAGGTACAGAAACAGACAGCAGATGAGGAATCTGAGGAGGAGTAATTAAAAAAATGTTTGCCAAGTGAAGTGATATAAAAAATTTTGAAGACATATCCTAACAAAGATCTTGCAATCCCTGTCTCGAATAGTATGTTTAATGACAACACTTTGTACCATTTAAGGCAGATACTATTGCAGAGACGTCAGAAACTAATGTCTCTGGATAGTTTTGTTATTCGGCAGGGGTCCAGTGACTCTCAAGTTGGTCCTAGTGCTAGTAAAAAACGGAGTGGGGAAGTAACCTCTGACGAAGCCACTAAAAAGCATAGGGAAGTAACCCCATATAGGTTCATGATACCTGGAGTCCTTCTGGAGGGGGATTCCCCTTTTAAACAATAACCTTTCATCCTCCCTCTCCCCTCCTCTCTGTCTTCCATATGCTAACAAGTTTCCCATAAAGGTAAGAGTGAAGTTAAATGTTCATTATTCATTTCATCATTGTTAATTATGATATTCTGTTTACACATCTCATGCAAGTAAATATATTGTACTCAACTCTGCTTCATTTTGACCTGTCTTAGCTGTATCCAATAATCAGGGATGTAACCTGGTTATAAATCACTGTACTATATGTACTATAAGTCACCACTGTACTAGTGCATTAGTTTAGTTGCATCCTTCAAGCACGAGTTAGTTTACCATTGGAAGTCAGCTTCCATCCTATAGGCCACTGCTTTAGACTTATTTTATGAAGTTTTGGCAGTTAAAGCACAAAGGAAATACATATGGACATTATTGTACTTTGAGAAAATACTGACATGAAATTTATTTGCAAATGTATTAAAAGAAAAAAGAAAAAAATATGATAAACATTCTTTACAATACAATGTTTGTGATCTCAAAATCCTACAAAAATGCACTTGGTGAAACAGTTACTAGGAATTCATCAGTTGCGTCATCCATCCAACCTGGTATCTAGGCTCAGTACAAATAACTGGTTTGTAAAAAAAAAAATAGAATCAATGGCTGCAAACTAACCTTAAATATCAGGAGCTCAAAGAAATGAGCTAGATGTTCAGGATCTGATAAAAGAACCTCACATGCTTGCTCAAGGAAAACAGCTAAGGATGTCTGTGTGACCCGGTTTAGGATACCCATCCATCGACGATACAGTTGCTGTGATAAAATACAAAATGATCAGTATCCTATCCAACACTTACATTTCAACTAATTTGCCCTGATACCTAACACAAAATAATTAATTTGTAACCATAAAATAAATTTTTAGGTAAGTAAGATACATTTAATACAATTTACATGGTACAGTAGAAATGTTTAACATATGAATTGTCAAGGACAAATACCCTGCATGGTAAAGAATGACTTTGTTTAATTAAAATCCTATTAATCCTTACTTCCTACCCAATAAATGTTCCCAAGTTCATCAGGCTTTTGTATGACAACCACAAGAAGTGCCTTGTGAATTTTCAAGCGTGTCTCAGCCAATAACAAAAGGAATTTGGAATAGACCTAAAAACTGCATTTTTTTTATCAATCTGCAGACTGACCCAACACATCTCATGGGGACCAAACCCACAGCAGAATTTGTGGACGGAATTTGTTACAAGCATGAGCTTCCTGATAAGTCTTGGAAACTGACATGCATAAGGAATCATTAAATAAAAATTAAAAACAAGTAAATTGGGTGAAAATCAACACCAGCATATTATCATTAATCATGAGTAACCTGTTACTATATTTCATACTGAAAAGATAATGAAGCAATTCAAACAAATGAGCTTTTAAATTGAGAGTTGCAAATTAGTAGTACTTGCAAATTTTATGCTGATATATCTGTAAGATATTGAAAGGTAATTCAAAATTTAACAGGATGACTGTACCAATACCAAGTTCATATTTACCTTTGACTGTCCATGCTGTGCGTTAGGTTTCCAAGGATTATCACAACGACGCAAAACTGGTGGAGCACTTCTGCTGTCCCCCATTGTCACTGGTGGACCCTCTGGCATTGTAGCTGTTGAGTGTCAGGAAATGTATGTATAAGCAATTATTTCTCTCTACCCTACCATTCAAATCACTACCAGAGAAGTTGTCCTTACACTTACCTACATCAAATGAATAATTTTTTATACTTTTTTAAACTTGACTACGTATATATACAGTTTACAAATGTGTACAATATGACTGCATATTTTCAAGGTACGTACTGTACATAAACCTGCAGTCTTTTATATATATACTACTGTACTATACCTTCAGCAAAAACTTGATAAGGTTGTTAACATGTGGTAACTGAGAGAGATGACTGTATCATTGACTTACTCGACTGTCAACATTCACTCTTTCCTATGGCAAGAGGGACACGTGCTGGGATTTGTATATCTAAGGGTAATGTAAATAATCTTACAAATAAGTAATTTGTTCCTACTTGCAACAAGAGTTTGCCTTTTAAATAAAGATTTATTCCTTGAGTGGGAGGTTTTATCCGAAGAACATGAAGGACAATGTCCTTCCCAACTGGAAATGCCAGCTTCCCAGCCTTTTATATGTGCAAAAGTAGTATGACACAGGTAAACTCCTGTACAGTTTGTTAAGATCCAACGTTACAAGCTGTTATAGTTCCTACCTCAACCATCTAAACAAAATAAATCTTTAAGACATAAAATTCAATCAGGGTTACCTTCACATAAAAAAATACAAGTAATATATTACTAATTACTGTTTAAGCAAACAGTTGTACAATATTTCCAACAACAACAAAAATATGACATTGTTATGATACAATAAAGTTTCATACATACTTACCTGGCAGATATATACATAGCTATAGACTCCGTCGTTCCCGACAGAATTTCAAATTTCGCGGCACTCGCTACAGGTAGGTCAGGTGATCTACCGCCCTGCTCTGGGTGGCAGGACTAGGAACTATTCCCGTTTTCTAATCAGATTCTCTCTTCCACCTGTCTCCTGCGGGGAGGCTGGGTGGGTCTTCAATTGTATATATCTGCCAGGTAAGTATGTATGAAACTTTATTGTATCATAACAATGTCATTTTCATACATTCAACTTACCTGTCAGATATATACATAGCTGATTGACACCCTTTGGTGGAGGGCAAGAGACAGCCTAACCAACGACTAGACAGGTAAACAACATATGTTGTAGGTATAAATAAACCTTAGTTCCTACTTTTTAGATGGAAGACTTCGTGGCTACTGCCCAGGAGTCTGCTTCATCTCAAGAGCCTTAGCGAGATAGTGATCTGTGGCCAAGAGTTCTTGTGGATCTGTCGATGGGGTCTCTTCCACTTACTCGACAGAATCCTAACTGGCGTTTGTCAATGGGAGCACATCCGCTTATATGACAACACGCACTTATTTAAGGAGCACACCACCAATCCCGATCACCCGATCCTAACCCGTGTTAGTTCTAAGATTGCCTAGAGTTATCCCCAAACTCTTAGCAAACACCACAAACTCGAAAACTCATACATACAAAAATAACAAAATTTTTGTACCCCTCTAATAGTCGACGTCACTCGATTTTCAAATGAAGAGAAGTGAAGGCCGCCTGTGCGACAACTGACACTCCCATACACCGAAAACCCGAGAACACATCCGACAAGAGGTTACGTACATAATTTAAGGATTGGTGCTTTCTCCTTTACCCAGAACCGTCTGTGCTGACACAAACGGACCTAAAGAAAAACATTTATCATACGTAACTCGCACGTCTTTTAAATAATGGGATGCAAACACAGAGTTGCATCTCCAATAAGTTGCGTCCAAAATGTTTCTTTAGTGACATATTTCTTTGGAACGCCACAGAGGTTGCGATTGCTCTAACTTCGTGGGCTCTCACTCTTAAAAGATTAAAAGAATCATCTGGACAATTCTTATGAGCTTCTGTGATAACACTTCTAAACAAAGAAGGCTAATGCGTTCTTGGACATTGCTCTCTTGGGGTCTTTCACTGAGCACCAAAGACCTTATGCGGAACCCCCCAAACTGCTTCTTCCTGTCCAGATAAAATTAAAAATTTTAGAGCTCTAACTGGGCAAAGGATCTTTCGCCTCTCTGCCCACCAACTAGAAAGTCCTTTCATTCGAAGCTCCTGGGCCAGGGATTCGAAGGGTTTTCATTTTTGGCCAGAAAAAGGGACTGAAATGAACAAATTGCAGAGTCCTCCTTTGAAGCCAACTCTTGATTCAAGGGCGTGCAACTCACTGATTCTTTTTGCCGTTGCAAGAGCATCAGAAACAAACATTTTCTAGTGATGTTACGAAACGAAGCAGTGTGAAGTGGTTCGAATTCATCTGATGATAGAAATTTAAGAACCACATCTAAGTTCCAGCTTGGAACCTTAGGTTCAAGTGATTTAGATGTTTCGAAGGAACGAATGAGGTCGTGCAAATCCTTATCATTCGTTAGATCTAATCCTCTGTTTCTAAAGACTGCTGAAAGCATACTCCTGTACCCCTTAATAGTCGGTACCAAAGAGAGATGCGACTTTTGTCTAAGAAACAGAAGGAAATCTGCAATTTCGGTCACAGAGGTACTGGAAGAGGACAGCTTCTTCGACCTACACCAGTTTCTGAAAACTTCCCACTTCGATTGTACACTCCTAGTAGATGATCTGCGGGCTCTAGCAATTGCGTTTGCTGCCTGGCGAGACGAGAAAACCCTCTCGCTCTGACAAGTCTTTCGATAGTCGAAAGGCAGTCAGAGCAAGAGCGGGTAGATTTTGATGGTACCTCTCCGAAGTGGGGTTGTTTGAGCAGATCTATTCTGTTTGGAAGAGATCTGGGGAAGTCCACTGTCCATTCAATCACCTCTGTGAACCAAATTTGAGCTGGCCAATACGGAGCGATCAGAGTCATCTTGGTTCCTTCGGATGCCACGAATTTTCTGACTACTTCCCCCAGTATCTTGAACGGGGGAAAAGCGTAAACGTCTATCCCTGACCAGTCCAGGAGAAAGGCGTCTGTTGCATACGCCCGGGGATCCTCCACCAGGGCACAAAACGTTTCTATCCTTTTGGAGAGGAATGTGGCGAAAAGATCTATTTGAGGCTTCCCCCAAGGAGCCAAGGCTCTGACAGACTTCTGAGTGGAGTGTCCATTCTGTGGGAAGTACCTGGAATCTCCTGCTCAATCTGTCCGCTCTCACATTCCTCTCCCCTTTGAACAAACCTTGTTAGAAGAACTACCTTCCTTTGGTTGTCGCCCAAATCAGTAGATCCCTTGCCAGCTCGTACAGAGCAAAAGAGTGCGTCCCTCCTTGCTTCTTGACATAAGCCAGAGCTGTCGTATTGTCTGAATTTATCTGCACGACTTTTGCCTCTGAACTAAGTGTTCGAAGCTCTTTAGCGCCAGGTGAATTGCTAGAGCTCTTTGCAATTTATGTGCCATGACACTGTTCTGCCGACCAGGTGCCTGACACTTCTTTGGATCCCAATGTTGCACCCAGCCCGCCTCCGAGGCGTCTGAAAACAATGTCAGGCTTGGGTTCCGTACTTGCATGGACACTCCTTTGTTTTCCCTTAATGGAATCAACCACCACTTCAAATGATGTTTTATTTCTTCCGAGATTGGAAACGTGTCCGAGAGCTGACCTGTCTTCCAACTCCAATTCTTCTTAGGAAGAACTGAAGCGGTCGAAGATGTAATCTTCCTAGGAGAAAGAACTGTTCGAGCGAGGGAAAGGGTTCCCAGAAGGCTCAGCCATTCCCTCGCTGAAGTGCGCTCTTTCCCTAGAAAGTTCGATACTGTGGCACAGCCTTTCTTTATTCTCTCTTGAGATGGAAAAACTCGAAAACCCCGAGAATCCATCTGAATCCCCAGATAAACCACGTTCTGGCTGGGGATTCATCTGGAGACTTCTCGAGGTTCACGATCAATCCCAAAGATTTTGTCAATTCCAGTGTTATTAACAGGTCCTCCAAACACTGCTTTTGAGACCTGGCTCTGATGAGGCCAGTCGTCCAGGTACAGGAGACATTTATCCCTTTCAAATGTAAGTGCCTTGCTACAATTTCATCACGTCTGTGAGACTTGAGGAGCCGTGGACAGGCCGAAACACAGGCCCTGAACTGATAATTTCTTCCTTCGAACATAAATCGAAGGTACTCTTCTCGACGAATGGTGGATCGGGATGTGGAAGTATGCGTCCTGAAGGTCTAGGGACACCATCCAATCCCCTTGCCGCAGTGCTGCAAGGACCTGAAGCAGACGTTTCCATGCTGAACTTCTGTTGTTCGACAAATTTGTTCAGCGCACTTACGTCCAGAACCGGTCTCCATCCCCCCGAGGCTTTTGCTACAAGAAACAGCGATTGTTAAAACCCCGGGGAGTTGCAATCCAGCACTAGCTCTATTGCTCTTTTGTCCCACATCTGTTCCACCATCTGACGAAGAGTATCCATCAGAACAGGGTCCCTGTATCTGGCGGACAATTCCCTCGGTGATGTTGTCAAGGGAGGAATGTCCTTGAATGGGATGCGATACCCCTTCTTGATAATCGACATCATCCAAGGATTCGCTCCTATGTCTTCCCAGGCGTTCGCAAAAGAAAGTAACCTGGCTCCTACGGGTGTCTGGAGGACAGAATTCTCATTTCCCTTCTTAAAGGGACGGAAGGAAGACCTGCCCCTCTTTTCGGATGACTTCCTTCTGGCGATCGATCTAGTTGGAAGACCTCCTCGAAAGGGCTGCTGCTGAGTTGGGCGAGCCACTTTCTTTTCCTCACTAGCCACAGGCCTATTCTTCCTTGAGGATTGTCTAAGGAGATCCTGGGTGGCCTTTTCCGTCAGAGAGTGCGCGATGTCCTTCACCAACTGCGAGGGAAAAAAGGGTTCAGAGAGAGGCGCAAACAAAAATAAGGCGGCTCTCTGCGAAGGAGAGACGGCTTCCAGTGAGGAAAGCACTGTGCACCGCCCTTTTCTTTAAAAAACTCCTGCACCAAAGAGGGAGCATACCTCAGCCGATCCATCCCTGAACAGCCTTATCAATGCAGGCAGAGATGCAATTTAGGGTTTCTGGGTCGAGTTGTTCCTTTTCCTGAGATTTCTTGGCCAGAACCCCAAGGGACCAATCTAAGAAGTTAAAAACTTCTAAAGTGTGAAAAAGTCCCTTGATGAGGTGGTCCGTTTCCGAAAGCCCCCATGTTACCTTCGCTGCATTCAAGGCGTGCCTTCTCGACGAATCCACCAAACTCGAGAAGTCTGATTCAGCTGAAACGGACAGAGACAATCCCATATCCTCTCCCTCGTACCAAATTCCTCTCCTCCCTGTAAGTTTAGCGGGAGGCATACAAAAGGACCGTCCTTCCTAACTCCTTCTTCTTCTTCTTGAACCAGGAGTCAAGAGATTGTAGAGCCCTCCTCATAGAAATAGCAGGCTTCATTTTAAGGAAAGAGGAAGACTTGTGTGTTTTCGTGCTCGAAACTGAGAGCGTGGAGAAGGGGGAGCAGCTGGCGTCGAAGAGTCTCCATATTCCTCCAATAGAAGGGACGAAAGAACTTTATAATTAGAAGATCCTTCCTTCATTTCGTCCTCCGAGGCATCTTCTGGGTTGATAGGCTCGGAAGGAGAAGGCTCTCTTCTTTCTTCTGACTCTTCTCTTACTCTCTTACGAGGTGTCAGGCTCTTCATACGAGGAATGCGCCTGGTGTACAGCAGGAGTAGTATCGCCTGGGAGGAGTAACGTGCTTGGAATACTCCTGGCGCTTGGCAGCGCAGAGCGCTCGAATACTCCTGGCTTTTAGTAGGCGCATTTTGTTCAGAACCTACTCCTCGGTCTGCGTGGTAGGAGTATTAAGTTCCGAATACTCCTCGGGACCTGGGAGGAGTATAAGCTTCGGAATATCCTGGCGCCTGGGAGTAGTTATTAAGTCCAGAGTACTCCTGGCGCCTGGAGGAGTATCAGCTTCGGAATACTCCTGGCGCCTGGGAGGAGTATTTAGTTCAGAATACTCCTGGCGCCTGGGTAGGAGTATCTAGGTCCGACGACTCCTGGGCCTGGTAGGAGCACGTCGTTCCAAACACTCCTGATCCGTTAGAATGCGTCTGATGTTTAGTATGAGTATTGATTCCGATAGGCGCTTTCCATCTCACAAGCGCTCTACTCCTAACAGGATCTTCCTCTTCAGCTAACTCTTGGCGCTTGATTGAAGATCTTGAATGTTGTACTGGCTCGTTGCGCCTACTCGGAGCCTGGCTTCTGGTTGGCGCCCTACTCTTGACAGGAGTACTTCCTTTCTTACTTCTCTCCTGTCTAGCGCACCGCTCCCCCCAGAGATGGCCGCCTGTGCGACAACTCCCCTGAAGGATGCGTCGCGCCCGACAGGAGAAAGGTATTTAGATCTTTTAATAGGAAGCCTATCATCCTTTTTACGAGTAGGCTCCTTATAACGAGTTCCTACTAACAAGGCTAATTGCTCTCTTTGCTATTCTTCAAAATTTTCTTGGTTGAGGAATCTTCCGAATTAGGAGAGGGAGATCTGGAAGGCGCTCTAGGATCCCTTCCAGACCCAGAGTCTGAATGTATTCTCGCCTTCTTTATTACCGAAGGCGCTCCTCCTTCCGAGAAGCGCTCGGGACTCGAATTGAGCTCATGCTCTTCATACTCCTCTTCAAAGGACGGGAAAGATTCGACTCCTTCCATCCTCTTCTCGGAGAAGAGGCGAACTAGACGACGAAAAGCACTCTCGAAGGACGCTTTTCCACCTATAGCGGTCCTTGGCAGTCGATACGATCGATTCTGCCGAAGGGACGCCCTGATCGTTGGTTGGGGATTCTCCACAACCCCCGTACGGCTTTCGACTTTCCTTCTCCTCCGGGCCAGGGAGCTTGGAAGAGGTCTAGGCCTGGGAGCGTCGCAGAGACGACCAGACGCCCCCTCCACTACACCTGGGGACACTAACATCACTACCACATTCACTTTCCTTACCTTCCAATGCTGCGACTTTTTCCTGCATTTTCTGAAGGGAAGCTCTAAGTTCTGCTATTTCCGAAGCAGAACTAGAGGGATTAGCAATTTGTGAACGGGCTGAAAACAGAATGGTCATGATTATCATAGGAAGAAGCTACAGAGCTAGATAGTAAATCATGAGAGGCAGACATTCTGCGGGTTTTTATAAGCCGCCTTCCTCTCTCTATCTTTCTCTAACTTCTTCAAGTAAGAAGTTAGATTCTTCCACTCTTGTGCACTCAGTTTGCTCACACGCGTTACACGTATTCTCAATCGAACATTCAACCATTCTACACCCCCTACAAATAGTGTGAGGATCTACCGAAGCTTTCGGAATCCTCACCTTACAGCCCTCATTCACACACACTCTGAAACTAACACTAGAATCAGACATATTCACAAATTCCAAAAACCAAGTCAAAAAACAGTCCACGATAGCGAATGCCAAACAACGATCCAAGTACGTCACCAAATATCAGCGAGAGATGATCAAAGCTTTGCGAAAAACGAATTCTATGTCAGAGGAAGTAAACAACAATGTTGATACAGCCGGCGACAGAGAGAATCTGATTAGAAAACGGGAAATAGTTCCTAGTCCTGCCACCCAGAGCAGGGCGGTAGATCACCTGACCTACCTGTAGCGAGTGCCGCGAAATTTGAAATTCTGTCGGGAACGACGGAGTCTATAGCTATGTATATATCTGACAGGTAAGTTGAATGTATGAAAACAATATTTCAATATTACAATAGGATTTAAAGCACTTGTGATGTCCTGACATGATACAACCAAACCTAATCTCATTTATAGTTAGGTCTGGCATTAATCAAATATCCTGTCAAAACTGTAATACAACTGTATGCAGAAAATGATCTTGTTATGATACAATAAAGTTTGTTCATACTTACCTGGCAGATATATATATAGCTGTATTCTCCAAAGTCCGACAGAATTTCAAAACTTACAACACACGTAGTGGGAGTCAGGTGGTTAGTACCCATTCCCGCCGCTGGGAGGCGGGTATCAGGAACCATTCCCATTTTCTATTCAGATTTTCTAGTGCCACTGTCTCCTGAGGGGAGGTGGGTGGGCACTCTGATTATATATATCTGCCAGGTAAGTATGAACAAACTTTATTGTATCATAACAATATCATTTTGTTCATGAAGCTTACCTGTCAGATATATATAAAGCTGAATCCCACCTTTGGAGGTAGGGAGAGACAGAATAGGATTTTAGGAAACATAAACATGCAGATGATTGACATCTTGGTTCCTTACCTGTTAGCATAGCTGACTTCGTGATTACTGTCACCCAAGTCTGCTTCTGCTTTACGAGAGTCTCAAGCAAGGTAGTGACCTATGTAGCTGGTGAGTTCTAGATGATCTGTCAACGGGGGCGTGACCACAATGTGACTAGACTATTTGACCATACTATGAGGGCAACGAAGCAAAACCACCACCTGACCTAGCCTAACATAAGTTAATTCCCACATAACTTAGGCTAAAGGAAGGGAAGTCCACCTCAGGCGGTTGACCCTACAACCATAAATCAATACAAAAAATTAAAAGCTCACCTAACCATTTTCTACAGGATAGGATGAGTGCTACTTCCTGCCCCCAACATAGCGTCTGCGGTGACGTATGGCCCTAGCGAATAGCAGTTCTCGTATGTCGTCTTCACATCCCGCAGGTAGCGTGAAGTGAACACAGAGTTGCTACTCCAAAAGGTGGCACTCAAAATGTCATTGAGTGCCATGTTCTTTTGGAAGGCTACCGAGGTAGAGATAGCCCTCACTTCGCGAGCATTCACTTTTACAGCTTCATGTCACTGTCTTCACAAGATGAATGCACTTCCTTGATGGTGTCCCTCAAGAAGAATGCCAGAGAATTCTTAGACATCGGCAAGTCTGGTTTTCTGACTGAGCACCACAAGTTGCTAGAAGGACCTAGACATTCCTTCGTTTTCCGCAAATAGAATTTGAGAGTCCTGACAGGGCACAGGACTCTCTCTGGCTCTCGTCCAATGATTTCGGTCATACCCTTAATCTCAAAGCTCTTAGGCCAAGGGTTGGACGGATTCTCGTTCTTAGCCAGAAACGTCGGGCTCAATGAACAAACGGCATTATGCCCCTTAAAGCCAACGTGCTTGCTAATATAGCTTGAATTTCGCGAACTCTCTTCGCCGTCGCCAGAGCAGTTAGGAAGACAGCATTTCTGGTGACGTCCCTTAGTAACGCAGCATGAAGAGGTTCAAAACGACTGGACATCAGGAACTTTAGGACTACGTCCAAGTTCCATGACGGCAACTTAGGTTGAGGGACCTTCGTGGTCTCGAAGGATCTTAAGAGATTGTGAAGATCTTTGTCATTTGCTAAGTCCATGCCTCTATGTCTAAAGACTACAGACGGCACACTTCTGTAGCCTTTGATCGTTGGGACTGCCAGCTTCAAGTCATTCCTCAGGTAAAGTAGGAAGTCAGCTATTTGGTTCACAGAGGTCGTGGTAGAGGAAATGCCCTTGCATTGGCAATAGCTCTTGCCACAGGTCTTGAAAAGCCTCTCGCTCTGTCCAACTTTTGGATAGTCTGAATGCAGTCAGACTCAGAGCGGGGAGGATTTTGTGGTACCTCTCGAAGTGGGGCTGTCCAAGTAGATCTATCCTTGACGGAAGCGTCCTCGGGAAGTCTACTACGAAGGACATGACCTCTGTGAACCATTCTTTCGCAGGCCAAAACGGGGCGATCAACGTCATTCTCGTCCCTTCTGACGTAGCAAACTTTCTCAGAACTTCCCCCAGGGTCTTGAACGGAGGAAAGGCATATAGGTCCATCCTTGTCCAGTCCCAGAGAAGGGCATCTGCTACCGCTCCTGGATCGAGCACCGGGGAGCAGTACAGCGGAAGTCTCTTTGTCCTCGAAGTCGCAAAGATGTCTACGAGAGGACGTCACCATAAACCCCACAGCTCTTGGCACACCTCCTGGTGAAGAATCCATTCGGTCGGCAGCAGTTGACCTTGCCGACTGAGGAGATCTGCACGGACGTTCTCTACGCCTGCAATGAACCTCGTAAGGATCGTTACGTCCCATGCTTTTGCCCACAACAAGATCTCTCTCGCTAGATTGAACAGGGACCCAGAGTGTGTTCCTCCCTGTTTCTTGATGTAGGCCAGAGCTGTGGTGTTGTCTGAGATGATCTGGACTACTTGATGTGAGACTTTGTCTTGGAAGAACTGGAGCGCCAAATAGATGGCCGCCAGCTCTTAGAGGTTTATGTGCCAGGACACCTGTTCCCCTCTCCAGGTGCCTGACACTTCTTCCCCCCCCTATTGTTGCTCCCCACCCCGTGGTGGACGCGTCGGAGAACGAACACTAGGTCGGGGCTCTGAAGCTTGAGGGAAAATCCCTCCGACAGCTTTACAGGATCGAGCCATCACCTTAGGTGATCCTTTACCTCTCTCGAGATCTTCAACATCGTATCAAGATTCTCCTTGTCCTTCCAGTTCTCCGTCAGGAAAAACTGGAGAGGTCTGAGGTGTAGTCTCCCCAAGGAAACAAATTTCTCCAGCGAGGAAATGGTCCCCAGCAGACTCATCCATTCCCTCACCGGGCATGATTCTTTCCTTAGGAAGGCTGACACTTTGTCTAAGCCTTGCTGCTGACGTACCTGGGACGGAAAAGCTCGAAAAGCCACTGAATCCATCTGAATCCCCAGATACACGATGGACTGTGTTGGGATCAGATGTGACTTTTCGAAATTCACCAGAAGTCCCAGGGACTTCGCCAAAGTTAAAGTTGGGTGAAGGTCCTTCAGACACTGTGCTTCCGAAGAGGCTCGAATGAGCCAGTCATCTAGATATAGAGAGATTCTGACGTTTGCAAGATGAAGCCACCTCGCCACGTTCTTCATTAAAATCGTGAAGATCATCGGGGCCATGCTCAATCCGAAGCAAAGAGCCCTGAATTGGAAACTTTCCCTCTCAGGACAAACCGCAGATACTTCATCGACTGGGGATGGATCGGGACGTGAAAATAGGCGTCCTGAAGATCTAATGACACCATCCAATCACCTGGTCTTAAGGCCCCAAGAACTGACTGAGGCGTCTCCTTCTTGAACCTCTGTTTCTCCACGAAAAGATTCAGACTGCTTACGTCTAAAACTGGTCGCCAACCTCTCGACTGTTTCAGCACCAGGAACAACCTGTTGTAGAAGCCCGGGGATTCTAGGTCCACGACCTGTTCCACCGCTCTCTTTTCAAGCATTTGCTCGAGCAGATCGTATAAAAATGATATTGTCATGTTACAATAAAGTTTTATACATACTTACCTGACAGATATATACTTAGCTATAGACTCCGTCGTCTCCGACAGAATTTCAAATTTCGCGGCACAGCTACCGGTAGGTCAGGTGATCTACCGCCCTGCCCTGATGGGGGGCAGGATCTAGAACCATTCCCGTTTTCTAACAGAATTCTTCTCTTCCACCTGTCTCCTGCGGGAGGCTGGGTGGGCCATTAATCGTATATATCTGTCAGGTAAGTATGTATAAAACTTTATGTAACATGACAATATTCATTTTTATACATTCAACTTCCCTGCCAGATATATACTTAGCTGATTAGCACCCATTGGTGGTGGGTAAGAGACAGCTAACTACTGAAATAGACAGGTAAACAACATATGTTGTAGGTATTAATAAACCTTGGTTCCTACCTTATTAGGCTGAAGACTTCGCGGGCTACTGCCTTGGAGTCTGCTTAGCCTCAAGAGCCTCAGCGAGAGATTGATCTATGGCTAAGAGTTCTTGTGGGTCTGCCAATGGGGTCTTATCCACTTACTTGGCAGAGCCTAAAGCCTTTGTCATTGGGTGCTATTCCACTAACATGACATAATACACCTTGTTCAAGGAGCACAACACCGATCCCGATCACCTGATCCTAACATCCATGTTAGTTCTAAGATTGCAAGGAGTTATCCCCGAACTCCTTACAAACAACCAAAAACTCGAAACATAATTACACTTTCATTTATACAAAATATACAAAAAAAATTTTGTTACTCCCCGACTAGCCATACATATCCTTGATCCCTACCAGCAATGACACTATGCGCCCGTGCGACATCCGTGAGCTTGCTAATAGAAAACCAAGCACATATCTGACAAGAGGGTTTATGTACGATAAAATCAAATACTTTAAGGATCAGTCTTTGCTCCAAGACCCAGCACTGTATCTGCTGATACAAATGGACCTAGCGAGAAGCACTTCTCATAGGTCACTCTCCATCCTTCAGATAATGAGATGCAAACACTGAATTGCACCTCCAATATGTAGTCTCAATGATATTTTTTAGAGACATATTCTTTTGGAACGCCAAAGACGTTGCTACCGCTCTCACCTCATGGGTCTTGACCTTTAGAAGACCGAAGGATTCCTCCGAGCAGTTCTTGTGAGCGTCCGTAATAACGCTTCTCACAAAGAAAGCCAAGGCGTTCTTGGACATGAGTCTTTTGGGGTTCTTCACCGCACACCAAAGACCTTGTTGACAAGCTCCCATCTGTCTCTTCCTCTCTAAATAATATTTAAGAGTCTCACTGGACAGAGAGACCTCTCTATCTCTCTGCCTACGAGGTTAGATAGGCCTTTTACCTCAAAACTTACTGGCCAAGGTTTTGACGGGGGTTTTCGTTCTTTGCCAGAAACATTGTCTGGAAAGAACAGATGCAGCATCTCCTTTGAACCCCACTGTGGAATCCAGAGCGTGCAATTCGCTCGTCCTCTTGGCTGTAGCGAGAGACACCAGGAACAAGCATTTCCTAGTGACGTCGCGGAAGGAAGCCAGATGTAAAGGCTCGAATTTATCCGATGAAA
>NC_087205.1:103021897-103027562 GCF_015104395.2 Macrobrachium nipponense | reverse complement strand
CTTTCCTCTCCCTGAGTCACAAATTAAGGACATAATTTCTAATTTTCAGGAAGGTGGTCTCACTATGGTAGAGGCCGGCCACTTGGTATTTTACCCTATCTTAGTGGGCCCTCTCCTTTACGTTTACCAAAGCTCAGTTCCATCACAAATTTCACAGGGTAAATTGTATATTTTGGGTAATTCTAAAGAATAACTCTGCACAGACTGCAAGGAACGTAGCCACGAATACGACATCCACTAGGGATTGGGGCATCAAATGTATTTCGCTGTGTTTAGTACTGGCTCCTGGGGGTTAATTATAGTCGACCGCCCAAAAATAATGGTAAATTCTTAATAAACAACCCGAATACTACAGCAAACTGTAATTTCCAAAGAAATAACCAATGCGGAGTTATCATTTAGATTTACCATATTTTTATCTAAAGTCATGGTTTGCCTTCTAAATTAGGGCTAGGCTAGTTTACCGAACACTGCGCTTACAATGAGCGAATCATGGGATAGGATTGACCAGGGTTTCAATACTGGCCAAGAAGCCTAATTAATTTTCCTGGGACGTACGGTGTGGATTTTAAAAACATAATTAGCTAAATCAAGACGACAAATTTCAAAACTCAAACGACTTGTAGGACGTAAGCCAAGCAACATGGTCTGGTGTAAAGGCAGGTAGCCTGATTCGATAGAAAAAAATATACCTATCCTACAACTTACTGTAACTCTGTCCCATCGTTAATCTACGACCAATCCCTACTTCTTGTAATTGCTTCGTTCACTTCTACATTAGTAACTGAATACAGTTGCTACAGCAACAAAGATTAATCCTGAATAACACCTACAGCCCTAACCATCCTAACCCCGTTTGTCTGTTGGTCAGTATGGCGTAACACATTCCCTCATTACACAGTGCTCCGCAAGCATCTCCATTAATCACAGCCACTAAATAATGGTTCGTTTTAACATATAGTTAGCCAGACATGAATTGGTTATACTAAAAAACTAAAACATTTGAATATAATTGCCTGTCAATTACAGCCTCGACCTGAAAAGTATCCCGTTCCTCTTTCTGTTTACAAAATATTGAGTATCACCAATAATAACTTATCTCTCCTCTGGCAACTAAACTATCGTACCACAATTGACTTATTAGTTTATTACGTGTGTTTTTTTGTACATAAAAATAAAATCTAATATAAATTTAACAGTAACCCCTGATTAACGCAGAACAACTTAGTTCAGGTTAGAAAATATATCAAGTGTAAACAGATGTTTTGAAGCAACGTTGTTTTCTAAAATTAAACTAGTGCGTCAAATGTCACTATCAGCTGATCGGACTATCTGATTGGAGTATAGTTTCCACTGGGTTTTACTTTAAAAAATTATAATATTCACGGCTGTAAACCACAATGCTAGTATATTATTATCATTTTTTTCGAACTGAATAATTTGAAATAATTATCAACCAGGTAGCCTTCTTATACACACCACTTTAACTTCTTTATACTCAGGTTAAGGGTACGTTGGCAAACAAAAGTACTTTGTTTACCGGTAACCGAAATCCCTCATTCCACATCCCCCCACCCCACTACCTCCTATCTCTCTCTCTCTCTCTCTCTCTCTCTCTCTCTCTCTCTCTCTCTCTCTCTCTCTCTCTCTCTCTCTCTCTCTCTCTCAACTTCGTTGGTTCAAGAGCAGTCTCCTTCACATGAGA
The DNA here is from genome assembly GCF_015104395.2 of Macrobrachium nipponense. Classification (NCBI taxonomy): domain Eukaryota; kingdom Metazoa; phylum Arthropoda; class Malacostraca; order Decapoda; family Palaemonidae; genus Macrobrachium; species Macrobrachium nipponense. The sequence continues at coordinate 103,025,857 of NC_087205.1, read as the reverse complement.
CAGAATAGATTTAAATTTATATATAAGATCGTGACTTTTACCCAAGTAAATCTGCATTTCTAGTAACCACAATGCCCTTCAACTTACTTTTTCGAACTTACTGGGTATGACCCTACGAACCCTCAATCCGAGCGGGGAAATCTTGAGACAATGTCACCTTCTGTAGTGGGAATATTCATGTATTTATGAACTTATTTTTTTTTTTTTTTGTGACACCATGTGTTCTAGTGACCTTACCAGAACCTTAGTTGTGTTGGTTATCTATATATGAGTTGACTGATAAAAGGGAAGCGATAATCAACGCAATCACTGTGAGATCTACAAGTGGGCGGAGTAGCCTACCACCACTTTTTCTTAGAAAATTAAAAATGTCTTCTCATCCACTGGCAGTTGGCGGAGCCATAGTGCCTGGAAGGTTCAGAACACCTGATTCCTGATCGTTGCCAAAGAAGTGGCCTCCGTCAGTTAATACAGGTTCTCCGTTTATGGTCACCAATCAGTTAACGTTTTAATTTAAAACAGTCATTTTTAATTTTCTAGTCGTCTAAGCATGGTAGTTGGCTACGACCGGTTCTGCTATTATAACCGAAGAAAAAACATCTACCTATTTTACATTTTCATGATCCCCTAACTTTAGTAATAGATATGGCATTTTCAAATAAACCTATAGCATCATCATGACAACTAATATTATTATGCGCAAGTTCACATACCATCACTATTACCTGACACTACCAAAATAAATGGGTAAGTCCAGTATCGTCAGAGCAGATTCCTAATATAAATTAGTGTCATATTGCTGCTACAACAGGGAGAGACACACGTAAGATTTACCCGATACATTCCTTTCCAATTTTTGGAGGCCCGCTGTAGCGCCTTGGATTGTTGTGGTTTGAGAACGAGGGTTAGGGTTACCTAGGCTATATAGGGGTTTGAGACGAGTGCTTGCCTGCGTGCTTGTGGGCAAGGTTGGGTGCTTCTATTCCGACATTCTTGCGTGGTTTAAGGTCTTCTACTCTGAGGAGACCGAGTCTGATGTATATTTCGCTGCCTTTGTTTATGAGAGATAGCAGAGATCTCTCGTAAATCGAGTTATACAAGTGAGACCAAGATTCTATAGACCTTGAGTGAGACAAATACGTATCGAAGACAAATAGGCGAGAGATATATAACTTTGAAAAATAACGGCAGATATTTTGTAACAAAGAGTTTCATGCAGTTACTGAATCACAAAATTCTTATCAAATGAAAAGTTATCAGTCCACCACATGTATTCGTCGGACATACTGAGTAAGCAAAACAATCATTTAAGTGTATAAAAGGTCAATAAATTATTACTATTATCGTAAAACATACCGGAATGCATTGAACATCAGGTAAAATTCAGTCAAGGTCAATCCAGAGAGACACTAAATCGTATAGTCTCATAATAACCGCATAATTCAAAAGATCATTACAGTTAACCTAGCGAAAAACACTCCAGTTTTTCTATGCAAGTGGTTTCTCATTTATCAAAAGCATTCCACTGGAATTTTCGACAATACCGTGCAATCTAGAGCTTGAGGAAAGAGTAGTGAGTAGCCTTGTTCAAAGAAATTATTTAGGTTCACCCTTGAAAAAGGTCAGTGTGTTAACTTTTACGCTACTTGACTTAACTTACTGTTGGATGCAGCATCCGTCATGACAGGGATTCTTGGTCCCCAGTGGCTACAATCATAACCACCGGAAAATTCATATCAATTTCTTCCTCCGGTTAATCATATCACGCCTGTCGTCATAATATTTTTAACCAACCAATGGCTTTATTTGCCCATTTTAAAATTCCAACTTAGATTACTTGTGTTGGATATCATTGTTCCTCGAGACTATTCATCAATTCCTTCTCCATTTACTGTCATTTCATCCTTTTGTGTATGCTGTTTGTTTGTATGGTGTTTTTGCGTTGCACGGAACCAGTGGTTATTCAGCAACGGGACCAACGGCTTTACGTGACTTCCGAACCACGTCGAGAGTGAACTTCTCTCACCCCTCAATGGACTGCCGAGAATCGAACTCGCGGCCATCAATAGGTAGCACGGCAACACCATACCGACCACGCCACTGAGGAGCTTAATTTTTTTTTTTTGTGTATGCCCTGTTTTCTCAAGTTTATCTCAAGTTCCATAGCTCTAGATGTGATACATTCTATAAAGCCTGTTCTGGAAACTTTTTGGCGTTTAGCAAATTAAAACACCACCATTATACTTTATATACTTTCTATCGTTACTCCAAAGTAAACCATTTCTTCATGCCCGAGAATCGAACTCGCAGCCACCGAGGTGGCACGCCAACACCATACCGACCACGCCATTGAGGCACTACCCCCAGCAAGTTTTCACTGGTGGATTTCAGTTTTCAAATGGTGCAGGATTTGCTACGATATCAATACTAATCAAGCGAGTAATTTCTCTCTACTTAATAATGATTCTCTTTTTCACAGCAGAAATGTTTGCAGTCAATAATAATAATAAAAAAAACACAGCAGAAACTTGTAATTTTCAGGGACTATAAAACTGCTTTTCTAGTTTTTCATTCCAGAAATCATATGAAACGACCGGCTATGGCTAAATTAAGTACAAATATCCCAAGGCGATTACTTGGGATCTCCAACGTGTGGTAGCAAATGAAACAGATTTTTTTTTTTTTTTTTTTTCTTTTTTTTTTTTTTTTTTTTACTATTCGTTTTAGGGTCTGGTCACTCTCTGACTTATGGGTATTTCGGTGAATAAACAACCAAACGATTAAACTATATATGTTTGTTTGTATGGTGTTTTTACGGAACCAGTGGTTATTCAGCAACGGAACCAACGGCTTTACGCGACTTCCGAACCACGTCGAGAGTGAACTTCTATCACCAGAAATACACATCTCTCACTCCTCAGTGGAATGGCCAAGAATCGAACCCGCGACCACCGAGGTGGGACCCCAACACCATACCAACCACGCCACTGCGGCGCCTAAACTATATATGAACATTGTAGTCCTCATATCAATCCAATTCAAAATTAGCCGACGTTTTAATTATACCATCGCTTCTTCTTTAATCTATCTCTTCTGATCAGCTTGATAGATCTTCGCTTGACTAGAACTCATTATTCCCGTAGTATTGAAATCAAGCTTTTTTACATAAAGATGCTATATGAGTTAGTCTAATTCTCGTTCTATCTTTTCGCTCGAAAATGATTTTCGACAATTCAACCGCTTCAGGGAGATGGCATCTCATTCAACATTTTCACGAAAATTGCCAACATTGCGCTATTGCTTTGGGGCGAGTCTACAGTTGCCTACTTATTACCCACTGAAGCTCACAATCGCTGTCTTATAATATTTTCAGGAATTAAAAGAAATAAGTCTTGCTAGACCACAGCATTATTTGTAAATATTTTTCCTTTCTCTCTCTTTAAGATTTTAGATAACAGAAGTTAATTTATACTTACTCAGAAAAGCGATATCACGCATTCGGATGCGAGAAGCCATCATTGGCAAGTCGACCACAAAGGATTTTGCTGAACAGAATCTTTCAAGCTGATGATGGCAGAGTCTCAAGTTGGAAGGAGCACTTTCTGTGATTTATTTCACCTCAAACTTAATCCAGTCTTTTTCTGTGCCTTCGCTTTTGTGCTTGATGCTGCCTGCAGACATCAGGTTGTTTGGTTGAAACTTCCAATAATATAATATATATAGATATATATATATATATATATATATATATAGGTTTTTTTGCCACGAAGGAAAAAAATGAAAAAAACGAGTTGGCAAAGTACTTTCGGTCCTATTCGGACCCTTTACTGAGGCATACTGATTTTACAAAGAACACCATAGTCAAGAAAAGAAGGCTTAATATACAAACTGACACTACCAAATTAGCCATAAGGGCGATTTTCACTCTACAGAGTGGAGGAGGAGTCATAAGCTAGCCAC
>NC_087205.1:103001897-103016897 GCF_015104395.2 Macrobrachium nipponense | reverse complement strand
AGCGGAACTGAATAAGCTAGACTCCTCAAAAACCAATTGTTGCCATGTCGACCGAAAATTTTCTAGTAATGCTTTTAGTAACTGAATCATTTTAGAAATTTTGTCACAAGAGACCGTTAAAAAAGTTGTCTCTCTCCTGTTTGTGAAATAATAATAATAATAATAATAATAATAATAATAATAATAATAATAATAATAATAATAATAATAATAATAATAATAATAATAATAATAATTTTAGCAATTATATGCAAAATTCTTCCCTTATCTTGCAAAGTAATTCCATAAAGCAGATAATTCCCCAGAAACCAGATACCTTCAATACAGTAGGTTAAAAAAATCAATAAAAAACAAGAAATAAAAAAACTATAGAAAAAATTAAAATAAGCAAATCCACTTTCTTCAAATTTTGTCCCCTGATATTTTTCAAAATGATGTCCATTACCCAAGCTATATTATTCAATTCAAATGAAACACTCAAGTCTGAATGAGCAATGAATGAATCGCTGGAGATCAATCTTAACATAACACGTAAGGCATGAAATTAACATGGAACTAACTCCTACCACAGCTTAAAAAAACAGCATTCACGGTAAGGAAAAAAAAGATGGAATGGTTATCATCATCTTTGTAAAATCTTAATTGTAAACGACCATGTGGATTTAGACTAAAAATGAATTGGCGATCAAATTGTTCACACAGATTACAATTCGCGCTGCAGGTCATGACGACAAAATGTACCATACCATTTCGTTCATATTGTATAATATGCGCTTCATTTTTTTTCATCTCACATGATCCAAACAGCTTGGAAGCCTACATCTACTACTACAGGAAACTAAAGGCCTTTGGGGAAAAAATATAAATCATAAATAATTAATTATAGGTCAGATTCTAAGGGCGGAGGAAGATGACCTCGAGGACTATCCCCGTTGCCTATGGAGGAGGGTCCGTGGGGACTCGAAGTAGCTAGAGGTTCTGTAGCAGTTCTGGGGGAGGATAATGGACTAGGGACCCCGCCGCTACTCATATCAATGTCTTTCGTGTCTTCCATTCCCGCCAGAGGAGCAACCACCTCCTCCCCGGGGAGGGGGGGAGGCGTCGACGGAGTCACTCTCTCTGGCTCTGGAGGACACTGTTCGTTGCTGTCTTCTTCTTCTTTTTCTTCTCCTTCGGTTTTCTCCTCGACGGCCTCTGGTGGCGGCTCGATCAACGCCGGGAAGTTGGGCGAAGAGCACTGCAGTGGCGCCACCTTGGTGACCGGAGGGTCGCAGGGTAGGTCGGGCAGGTCGTCATCTGACACCGTCGTGTGGATTTCAACGGACACCGTAGACGGCGTCCGCTGAGGGGGGCCGGGGCTGTAGGGTGGAGGGACCTGGTCTACCGGCACAGGTTCGTCTGGTTCCTGTGGAGGGGCATCTGGGAGGTCCAAGTTGTTGCGCCTCCGATAGGGCGGCAGCAGAGTGTGGTCGTCGATGATGGGGAGGTCTAATCCGGGGGGAGGGAGGGTCGAGGCCAAGGACGACGACGTGGTGGAACCTCCTCGCCTCGGCTTGTGCAGGCCCTCGTAATCCCAGGGGGGCGGCGTCATGTACGGATGATGCGGGTGGTGGTGGTGGTGGTCGACGTAGGGAGGTTCCGGCGTGCGACGTCTCTCCTCGTCCTCATCGTCGTCTTCGTCGTCGTGAGTGGCTCTCCACCCACACCAAGCAGCGACCGTCTGCGCCAGCAGCAGGATCAAGAAGATGATGGTGAGAGCCGTGCAGAGGGTGACGCTGGTCGTCTTGACCACCGGAGGGAGATTCTGGGCCAACTTCAGGAGGCCCACCACCTCCCCGGGCAAGGAGTCGATGCCCACCTCGAACCAGAAGATGGGCAGGACGAGGTCGTAGTGTCTGGCGCGTTCCAAAGCTTGATTTCGGTCCAACATCACGTTCATCTGCATCCGCAGCTTCACTCGCAGAGGGACGCCCAAGTCGGGATAGATGTCGAACTCGGTTCTGTGCTTCGTCGGGTCCGGCCTGGAAAACAAAGGGCAGATGATCTACGGGGCTTCACTTGCAACAAAAAACTACATAAACATTCTAATGTGCATGTTTCTAAATACCAGTATAAAGAATACAACGTAAGCATACATAACATACCATATAATTCGTAAAAATGGGGAAACAGTAAATCGTGAAACACTTAAAACTACGAAACACAAAAGGGAATTAAGGAACATAATCGAATGACAGATCAACTTAATTACCATACGATCTAATTTACAGTTTTGGACAAGTTTCTGCCCTTTTATGGAACGTTATATTTTTTTACATAATTATTTGAAACATTACCGAAATTATTGTAAAAACTATATAGAGCTCCTTCAGTAACAGAATATATTATACCTTAAGCCGTTTCCTTCATAAATTAAGTACCCCGCTTACGTTTATTACGGGTACTGTAAAGACTACTAATAGCATATATATATATATATATATATATATATATAATATATATATATATATATATATATATATATAATGAGAGGAGAGAGAGGTTACAACTTTCGCACTTACATTTATTACAGATGAGAGAGAGAGAGAGAGAGAGAGAGAGAGAGAGAGAGAGAGAGAGAGAGAGAGAGAGAGAGAGAGCCAGTCTGTAATGGCGAGAGCAGACGACAGATGGGTCAAGTGGACTGAAATTGGCTCCTGTATGTGGAGCCATCTGGGGGGCGTGAATGGATCAAAACACCAGCGATTTGTTAACTGCTTGCCAGGACTTGCGGACATCAGGCAGTTCCCAGAAGCAGCTGGATTCCCCTTTTATCAATTCCAACAACTGACTCACATTTCTAACTCCCATTATGTAATGGTTCCCTGGGAAATGTCGATGCCATCCTGCACCAATGCGTTCGTTCGTTCGTTCGTCATGGTGGCACCACAAGGTTTCGCCAAATGCACGGACAATGGACATCAATTCATGGGGGACAAAATAGTTTAGTGTCTTGAATATCTATGTATTGAAATAATGATGATGGGCTCGTAGGGTACAGACACTTATGTACCGAGGAGTCATTTTGTTTGTGTGGTTTAAACGTCCAACGAACATAACTTCATGTCCGGGAGACATAAGATGATTCCAGATCACTCCAGGAGTAGGACCTTCTGCTAGACAATGAGAGGAAGCTCAAGATTCTCTCTCTCTCTCTCTCTCTCTCTCTGACAGCCCTCATACAGTTTCGTATTATCCATTCTTGGAATGGTCCAAGTGTTGTTTTGACACTAACCTTGCATGACATGACTGCCCAAGCAAACGGAACGCATTACTTACTAATTTTTTTTTTTTTTTCAATGTAAAAAGGTAAATTAAATTGTAACACTCACCGACGCGGCTGAGATTTCGAAGTCATTCCGAGGTGAACAAAGAAAATCTCAGGCCTCATTTTCATATTACTTCATACTTGGAGAGTCAAAAAGACAGTTATAGATCACTCAGAATGTCCAACAAATTCTCTCTCTCTCTCTCTCTCTCTCCTCTCTCTCTCTCTCTCCTCTCTCTCTCTCTCTCTCAGGTTTTATTTCATAATTCAATCAACTTTCTCTAGCACCTTTCTTTCGCAAAGTTATATTGTCATGTGAATCTCACCGTACCTGGCAATTCCTAAAAGGAAGGTCTTATTAAGCTAATAATTAACTACAATATACACCGACTGGGCAAAGAGTTGCGACCTCTCTCTCTCTCTCTCTCTCTCTCTCTCTCTCTCTCTCTCTCTCTCTCTCTAGCTGACTCCTTTGTTAAACCAATCTTTCATAGTTATCCCTAAACATGACCCACTCTTCCCCTTCCCCCGCCCCCCCTCCCAACTCCTCTCCCAGCATCACCTGCCACTAGCACTACATCAAAATCGCCCCTATCTTGAGCATACCTTAGGGCTATTTGCGACAGAGAGAGAGAGAGAGAGAGAGAGAGAGAGAGAGAGAGAGAGAGAGAGAGAGAGAGAGAGAGAGAGATGACTCTAGCAATTGGATCAATTGAGCAAAAGGACCCCAAGAAGGATTTACGTGTTCACAAACCTGCTGCTGCTGCTGCCTCTACTGTGTCAATAGTTCAGCCTTCCTGACTCTCAACAAACATCCATTTTGCCATTGTCACAGAACTGTAGAAGATGGTGGATCCATCGTCATAATTAAGGAAAATTCTACTCCTCATGATATGTATGAATATAATTTACTCATTAATGAGTAAATTATATTCATAAATATCCCCAGTTTGCACATAAACTATGGATAACTCGAGATTCAAATGACCTCCAATGACTTGGCTCGTCAACTGCTTACTGAAACATGGGCTTTTCTTCACAATAATAACAAATAAGACGTTTTTGGAGCCATACCAACTCCAGCTTCTTTTCGGAGAATATGTTCCCGTTTCTCCTACAGAGAAAACGGCCTCAGTGACAAGGACGACAATTCCAACTAGACCTCGATCAAAAACCAAACATCTTAAGGGGCCCAAAGGGCTTCTATTACATTCAACTTTGTCCTCTCTTTCAAATCAGTCGAGATCTTAGGCTGGAGATGCAGACTACTCCAGTAACAGTAAGGCTGAGATTACAGTTATCCATTCAATGCTAAGTCAAGCACTGATTGTTGTCATATTCTATCCACCACAATTATTGTCTCTCTTTTAAATCATTTTCGGAAACCGCAAATTTCCTACGCTTCAGAAGATTTATTAAAATTATACAAATGCCCGTTAGCCATACACTCCAGTCTCTCTCTCTCTCTCTCTCTCTCTCTCTCTCTCTCTCTCTCTCTCTCTCTCTCTCCATGATATAAGCAACAGCAGACTCCCTGAATTCCTTTGTGTCTAAGTTAACCTAAGCTAAGAATTGTGTTTCTATGTTGTGTTCCTAGCATTCAAACCTGGATTTATTTTACTTTGTGGTAAAAATTAAGTTTTCAGTATTGCTTTAACAACTTTAATGTTCCCTAGTTAGTATTGTTATTAATATATATATATATATATATATATATATATATATATATATATATATATATATAGTATGTATATGTATATGTATATATATATATATATATATATATATATATATATCAACAGGTGAAAAATAAGAGACGGGGTATAGGTCCTGACCGGTTTCGACTTTATTTCCAAGACACCCGTGGATGTGTGAAAAATGAATCCCGTGCTAAAGTGATTGTAATTATATATATATATATATATATATATATATATATATATATATATATATATATATATATATTGTATAGTGTGGTTCCGGAGAAGAAATTCCTTACATTTCTATGTACTGACTAATTAGGTTCAAAATAATTAGAACAGTAATCTCAATAATGACTAATTCTCACACTGATTATATTACCGTTTTGTTTTTCTTCGATTCCATCTCTAAAACACATAGGTGAAGAGTTTTCCTTATGTCCAGTAACTCTTAATAAATATTTTATTATATAGATTAGTAAAATACACATTCCTGTCAAATAAAGTCTTAATACGAAAGTGGGAAGGGAATTGACAGAATGGTTACAGTGATTCTATAACGTTGTCATGCTCCAACTGTTTGCCTCTTTAGCTATCATCACCCTTTTTAATTTTATATGGGATGGCTCTAGAGGGCATCAACCCTTCCATCCCTAAGCACTGCACCTGTACGAAGCGCAGGTTGACAACCTCTGCCCCGCCCTCCTCTTGATCCTATGCATGAAGAGTCAGTGCTCCTTAGGTAGCTCCAGATTTCTCTTTTACTGACGTGGATCTAAATGTTCAGCTTATCTACACATATCGAAGGCTAAGCTACAAATTTTGTTAGTTTGTTTGTATGGTGTTTTTACGATGCATGGAACCAGAGGTTATCCAGCAACGGGACCAACGGCTTGACGTGACTTCCGAACCACGTCGAGAGTGAACTTCTATCACCAAAAATACACATCTCTCACACCTCAATGGAATGCCCGAGAATCGAACTCGCGGCCAACGAGGTGGCACGCCAACACCTTACCGACCACGTCACTGAGGCGCTAGCTACAAAGTTACCCACTCGATAAGATCAGTAGATAATAGAGTGAGGAAATGAAAGGTTTAGTGAAGGAAATAATGCAGGAAAAACGAAGACTGACAAGGTAAGAAGGTTGTCAGATTAGGTAGACAAGGTGTATGGATCAAAATATGTCTGTGTAGATACATTCAAGTGAGAAGCTTGAAAGTACAATGAAATAAGTAGAAAATGCGCCGAAGAAACCGGTGCCCGGTTGTGGCCTGTGTTGTTGGCACCTACCGCGGTACCAGACGTAAAATAATGGCAAACTTTAGCCTTAAATAAACTAAAATCTACAGAGGCTAGAGGGCTACAATTTGGTATGCTTCATGATTGGAGGGTGGATGATCAACATATCAATTTGCAGCCCTCTAGCATCAGTAGTTTTTAAGATCTGAGGGCAGAGAGAAAAATTGTGGACGGATGGACAAATAGCCATCTCAATAGTTTTGTTTTACAGAAAGCTTAAAGGTGAACATGGCATACATTAGATATAATCTATTATATATAACTATATATATATAATATATATATATATATATATAATAAATAATATATATATAAAATACACATATATCTATCTCTCTATCTATCTATCTATATATATATATATATATATATATATATATATATATATATATATATATATATATATGATTGAGGAATAGATCGACCGACCACTTCCCAGACCGATAATTCAGACCCACTTCAAGGCTTTTGATGTCATCCGTTTGAGAAACTGTTAGACTGGGGGGTTTCTAATTTACTTCCATTGGTTATATCCTGGTTCGCAAAGGTCCTTGAGACATGGGGTTTAGAAAAAAAAAATGCTGCTTATGCAACCGGAATTCTTCAGAAGACTATATTTCTATTTTATGTGACTATCTCTATATTTCTAGGACTATTTCTACGACTTTCTATTTATATGACTTTCTTTCTCTATGACTATTTCTGTTTCTAGGAATAATTTCCTAATTTTGGGGGAACTTCTCTATTTCTATTTGTTTTTTCTAATTCTTTAAAGGACTTTTCTATTTTCCTTTAATGGACCTTTTGGTTTTGGTAGGGGACTAAATTTACTTCTAGGGGCCAAAAATTGCTTTCTATGAACATTTCTATTTCTGTTTCTAAGGCCATTTCTGCTTGTAGGACTATTCCAGTTTCTATCACGTTTTATTTATATTTATACACTATTTCTAGGCACGGTTTATAGAAGTGGCAGGACTATGTACCAAACATTCAAACGGAGACTTTAGACTGAGGTATTGAATTTATATAAATAGCTGTGTTTAATACTATACTCACTATATGCTACGTGGATATTGCAACGGACTGGCTACTTGAATAACAATAGGTATGAGAAAATAAAGTGTGTATATGTATCTATCTGGTTATATATATATATATATATATATATATATTATATATATATATATATATATATATATATATATGAAAGTGTCAAACTCCTTTCATTTACCAAATAAGTCCTAATGGTCGTCGGTTTTGAAACGCCACAACCAATTAGTAATTAAACAAATTAAACTGATAACCTATTGCAATGATGTAGGGTGGACTGTGGGGGGAGGGGAGGGGAAACGAGATTAAAAAAAGAATCGTTCCTCAAGGTTGTCAATTACCCCTCCTTTTTTGTTCTTAAATGCATGGAACCAGTCAAAAAAAATGTGTACAGTTTCACAACATCGCTCTAAAGGCTTTCATTTAATCCCTTTTCGAGATTCGACACCATTTACGTAACCTGCCTGCTACTATGCAAGGACCTGTTGCTTACATAATAAACGGCAGCATGTTCTGGGGTAGGGGTAGGGGTAGGGGAGGGGGAGGGGGAGTGAGGGAGGGGGATAAATCCATGGAAAAGCACTTTAACAACGGTAAGACTGAAATGACGATAATCGACACTGAACTGCCATTATGATTGATCATCCTGTACCCACTGCCAACTACAGCGAGTGGTCAAAGAAACCGCTAGTGTGTTACAAGGAGTTGCAAGGATTAGGATGTCTCAAAGACTTGTTAGTCCATCCTTAGAGGAGACATCGTCGTGCGCTCACTTATCTGTAGGAGCAGGTTTTACTGTTCATTCACAGTGTCCTAATGAGAGTTAAAAGGAGTTACAAGGATTAGGATGTCTCAAAGACTTGTTAGTCCATCCTAAGAGGAGACACCGTAGTCTGCTCACTTATCTGTAGGAGCAGGTTTTACTTTTCATTCAGTGTCCTAATGATTTTGTCTAGCTTTCTTTTAAACTTTTCCACACTGTTGCTGTCTACAACTTCTGGTGGCAGTTTATTCGATGTGTCACTATCATGTATGGAGGGAGAGAGAGAGAGAGAGAGAGAGAGAGAGAGAGAGAGAGATATCAATGCACAGTGTTACTGTGGTTGGGGGTGATTATAACCTATAGTCAGGAACCTCCAAGGTTTAATTAAGACTCGATAGTATACTTAAACAAAACTGACCACTCAAGACTAATATGGACTCCCCCCGCCAACTCTCTCTCTCTCTCTCTCTTCAATCATGAGACTCCCCCCCCCCCCCCCCCCCCCCCCCCCCCCCCCCCCCACGTCCCCCCCCCCGCCCCCACTGATAGGCTGCTCTATCCTACAGCCTTAAAGCCTCTTTTCAACCTGCCCTAGTATCGAATTAGAAAGACAGGGGGCAAGGATAAGAGCGATAAGACGGATAATCCCAAAGATGGATTATTTCTCATATTCAAAGACGCGGCGTGAAAAGGCAACAGTCGCCATGAGACATACCGACAGACAGACAGCCAGCAACGCCATGAGACAGGGAGACCGTGACTGCTCAACAGGTAATGGGGATTAAGATAAAAAGAGGCCACGCCCAACCATTTTCTCCGCTTTCGGTCTTCCGTCTTCCCTTCTCTCCTATCTGATTTTGCGCCTGCGTGGGCGTGACGCGCCAACGTACAAGCGCGCGTACACACGCGCACAAATAACGCATATTATTACTGAGCTGATGGCATCTTCGTGACATTATGAGAGAGAGAGAGAGAGAGAGAGAGAGAGAGATTCACAGTTCTTTGGCATGCACGTGTGCAGAGAGAGAGAGAGAGAGAGAGAGAGAGAGAGAGAGAGAGAGATTCACAGTTCTTTGGCATGCGGGTGCCCAGCGAGAGAGTTACCAGGAGTTACAAGGATTATGATGTCTCAAAGACTTAGTTCATCTGAGAAGACACCGTGTGCTCACTTAGAGAGAAGAGAGAGAGAGAGAGAGAGAGAGAGAGAGAGAGAGAGAGAGATTTAAAGTTCCCTGGAATCGTGACATCCAAGGTCACCTGACGGCATAGGCAATGAGAACGAACTACAACCTATAATATAGATTGTTTGACCTGTTTGCGCTATATAGCACAGCTACGGAACATCAACATTAAATAAAAGAACAATTTCTACGTCTCGTCGGGATCGAACCCAAGGAGAAATTTCTTGCTATTACACACACGTGACTGTGTAGATTATTTCATTTATACACGATCTTGTTTCTCCAGTCATCTACGAGCATAAAGCGTGTTAGCAAGTTCAGCTTAGTCCATTAACGGAGATATTTTTCGTTTCTGTAAAACGTAGAGAGAGAGAGAGAGAGAGAGAGAGAGAGAGAGAGAGAGAGAGAGAGAGAGAGGATACAAAAACTAACAAACTATATTAACAATGACAATGGCAATCCTTTTAATAAACTACAGAAGTCTCGGTTACGTCTTTAATCTCTGCGTAAGTAATATAACACAATTAACAGACACTTATCACCATAGTACAGAAAGTCATCCTAAGCGAAAGAAACATTTAATAATAATAAAAACTTATGCTACCAAAAGCTTAGTTGACCGAGTTAGATATTTAATAATGCAACAATGGTCTCTTCCGTATATTTGAATACAGTTTCATCAATTTCTGATTCCCTGGGACCTAGCAGAATCTAGATGACAGCATTCGCAAGTCGCTGGTAATATCCTTCCTCATCCGCTGAGGCCTTGGAAATCCAAAATCAAATGATAAAGGTACTATGGTTACAACTTGCTATTTCACCGCTTATGATCTTCGTGGTAGACAGGAAGGGAGGCGATAAATATGTAACATGAGGGCAATACCTCAACTGACAAGAACTCCCTAACTTCTCAATTTAAAATTAGATCCCTGCGAATGTTAAAGTGAGAAGTAAACATATTTAATGTATAAAAAAAAAGACATAAGCTTGTTTATTATTTCGTGGTGTCATTTTCAAGACCTGAATTCCCAGACTTTACATAAGAGCCAGGGTGACTCTTGGTGTAAGAACTGCGTAATACAGATTAAATATCTTCCCGTTTCAAAGCTTTGCTATATGACAGCATAAAAGTAATTAGAAACCAGTTCTCACGCACACTTACAAGTCTTCCAAATGTAATTCTTCATTTAGAGCTCATAAGTGTATCATGTGATACTTTTTAAAACTTTCTTAAAAAATTATCATTAATAATATTTCAGTAGATGAAACCTATTATTCACTTGGACGAGCACACCAAAGGGGCCACTGTCTTGAAATTCAAGCTTCAAAAGAATGTTGCTTTCAACCTCCCACCGCAGACCCACACACTGCAGCAGTGACTGATCATGATACGGAGCCAGTGCTTTTTCATTGCCCTTGGGAGACGCGAACCAACGACATCTGAGCGGAATGCCACGACACTAACCACTACACCAGCGGACCCAGCTAAAACTCTCATGATTTAAGAAAGGTCAGTGACAACACGAAAAAGCACAACAAATACTCGAGAATCATTCAGCCCCCCCCCCCCCCACAGCCCCCCCCCCCCCCCCCCCCCCCCCCCCCCCCAACCCCGCATGGAATTCAAATTTTACAACTTATATGATACATAAGATTATTTTTTTTAGCCATGAATACAGAATACTGGACGCACTAAGATTACGGAAAATCATCTGTGAAATGACAAAGTTTCTTGTACTTCTCCTAAGGTAATATTCCCCTTATAACCACCTCAACACATTCTAACAGATAGCTATCATATGTTCCAATAAAATACGAAAATATAAGTAATTCAGTATCTCACGAAAAAATGGTAAGTCACTCTTCAGAATAAAAGGTCAAACGTGCGTTTTGCACAAAATTTTACATAAAACACACTGAAGCAAATCTAAACAAAACGCGTAGTATGCCACCTTACTCATAATGAATTCATCTCTAACCACAGCAGCACTGAAGAAGAGATGCGTACGCTGCAACGACCGTCACGTCCTTAAAAATCCCATCAATGGCCTCTCAACAAGACCTGTCGAAAACAAGGAAATGGACAATGACGCCCTTTGAGCCCGCGACAGAAACTCGCTTCAATCCGATCAGGGTCCTACCGGAAAAACCTGCTTTTTCGGTCTCTCGACAACGACATGACACAAGTCAAGGATGATCCCGTCCTTCTGTTTGCTGGCTGTGGGGCGATAATTGCGGCGGAAGTAATCGATAGTCGTGTAATCAATCCCTTTGACAGGTCTTGAGACTGGCCCTCGCGGGGCAAGGAGAGGGCCATGCTATCTGTCATGTGCACTTTGACAAAGTTCAATGTTTCATTTGCACGTTAAATACTGAGAGTTTACACACACACATACACACCACATGTGTATGTATATATATATATATATATATATTATTTGCACCCCTGCTATATTCAGATGGTATTATTATTACTTATATTATTATTATCATCATATTGTTTAACCACCTCTCATTACTTGCTACTGTTCCCACTAACAACATGAAGGATCTGGCTTTATTTCTACCAAAGAACTCCATAGCTGTCCATGAAACTGAGTATACGTCAAAGTTTTCAAATACCCATAACTTATCACAAACCCGCGTATACCAATATTCAACAGTGTAAGAGCCTGTCTCATGCCATGAATTTCTGTTTTGACGCTGAAAATTTGTATATACACGAATTCAAGATGAATAAAAAAGTAATCATGATAATAATCTCAAAATATCTAAAGACGATAACTGCCGATTTTTGTACATACGTGAAGAATGCTTCATTATTATTATTCATAAGATGAACCCTATTCATATACAACAAGCCAACAGGGACCCACTGACTTGATATTTAAGCTTCCAAGGAATATGGTGTTCATTAGGAAACAAGAGAAGGCGAAGGGAAATACAGAATGAAGAACTCTCACTTATTTAAAAATGAAAACAAAAAATTAATAAATCAATAAATAGATGAAAAGTGTAACAAAAAGAATGCAAGGAGAAGAGCAACTTCGCTTGAGCATTATGAAGTCCCAAAGTCACGACATCCTCTTCGACCAATAATACGCCTTACGTCAAACATCTGAGAAGCTACAAGACATTTAATCAAACAAGGCACCAACAGCAGTGACATCTTGCGGCTAAGGCAACAAGGCAGAGAAGCAAACCGCCGTGAAACGTTACAGACATGTATGTGTGAGGCCTAGTCCTTACAAAAAAAAAAACAAAAAAAAAAAAAAAAAAAAAAAAAAAAAAAAAAAAAAAAAGCATGGGGCCAAACTATTCAATTTGCCGTGTGTGCAAATATACCGTTTTTTCTATTTGGTTCAATTCATTTTAAGAGACAGAAGCAACATAAACACGGTGCAACTGCGGCAATAAACACAAGGTAATTTTCTGCAATGTCCCACTTCTCCCTTAGAAAAAAAAATGGGGATACCTTGCGTGCAACCTACATTTTATAGCTAATATTAACTCTCTCTCTCTCTCTCTCTCTCTCGTACATTTCATAGTTAATATTGGCTCGCGCTCTCTCTCTAGTATATTTTATAGCTAATATTATCTGTCTCGTACATTTTATAGTTAATATTAGCTCTCTCTCTCTCTCTCTCTCTCTCTCTCTCTCTCTCTCTCTCTCTCTCTCTCTCTAGTATATTTTATAGCTAAAAATATCTTTCTCTCGTACATTTTATAGTTAATATTAGCTCGCTCGCTCTCTCTCTCTCTCTCTCTCTCTCTCTCTTTGTTCATGACAGGACAAGATAAAAAGAAAAATAACTATGAAGCTCAAGTTCAGTTAAATAAAAAAAAACACCAACAATAATAATGAGTAAATATACTGCAATGTCAACTGGGACTTATATCAACAACTATGAAATAATCGAGGTAAAAGCAACATACTAAAGCAATGTAGTAGGCAATACACCAAAGCAAAACACCTTGCAGGAGGAGACAGTTCTCTACCTCATGACAGCGCCCCGTTAGACAGGACTCTTAAAAATAAAATCTGTCACAGTCTCGCTTGTTACAAATTTCCTTCAGAAATGTCGGACTGTGACACCGTCTAGACGGTCTTTTGACAGATCTCGTGTCCTCCGGAGCGTCCACGTGTCCAGAGATAATATTCATGAACTGACCATTAACTGGATTTTTTCTTTTTTCATATAATTTCATTCGAGGTCTCTTATTACCCTATTCAGAGGGTGGTGTTAGCCGAATGTAACACATGCCTCGTGCTTAGTCTCTTGGATTTCGTTTCTTATCAAAACAGTAGCTATTCATTTTTTTATTTTTTAATTTAATTTTTTTTTTTTTTTTTGGCTTTACGTCTTGGTACGTAGCTTAACGGCACATATATAAAAAGAGCTTCTAGGATAAAAAGCTAAGTTATATTGTTACCTAGTAACTATAAATAACTAAAATTTAAAAAAAAATCTTTAACGTGTCCTCCTCATCCGATGCAATACTTTTTCATAATGAGACGTTTCTACCGTTATGAGGGAAGATATATATATCGATTAAATGAATAGAAATGTGGCTTGCCAAAAAAAAAAAAAAAAATCAATAATTGCACGAGTCTTCCTCTGCGAATGGGCGAATTGCACAAGAGAACTAAAACGTCAACAGTCCCGTATAGCGTTGTGGTATAGAAGAAAAGTCGCACGTCACTTGTGTATACATGAGAAGTCGTCGACGCCACGAGACAATCTTGCCTCAATTGGTAGTTATAAAATTGTGTGAGGACAATTTTCTCTCTCTCTCTCTCTCTCTGTGTTATAGAATAGAATATAGAATTTAGGACAAAAGCCAAGCGCTAGGACCTATGAGGTCATTTAAGGCTGAAACGGACATTGACAGTGAAAAGGTTTCGAAAGGTGTGACAGGAGGAAATCCTCAAAGCAGTTGTATGTGAATCAACTATCAGGAGAGGATGGAAAGTAAGATGGCAGAAAGGAACTATGAATGGAGGTACAGTAAAAGGAATGAAAGGGGTTGCAGCTAGTTGCCGAAAGGACGCTGTAAAGACCTTAAGTAACGATTACAGTGCACCGCATGAGGTGCACTGATGGCACTACCCCATTACGGGGTTTCTGTTATAGTCGACCTTATATTCAACGTCATATTCGTTTTCAAGAGAACACCACCCCCCCCCCACCCCCGCCCCTCAACACACCCTAAAAAAGGACCATTCTTGATTCGCCACCGTAACCTATTATCTTTCAAGTCAGATCTCGACACAATTCAAACGGCTACATCTAATTTTTAATGTATTTCCTTAATCGCACTGATAACACTTCATATGTTTCATTTCGTGACGAGATATCATCAACAGAAATGAATTTATTCACTTCTATTCACTGGGTTTTCTCCCTCTCACCCTCAAAGGTATCTTCTTTTCTACAAGGATTATTTTGGTCAGTCCTGATCAGTGGTGACCGCCAAGACATCACTCTTGATTCACTGCCATGAATTTGGTGCTCCTCGTATGTTCGCAAGCACTGCCACAGTGAAACTCTGGGATTCTCTACACGATCTCGTTTTCCCCCGTTTATTTTATTCTTCTTTCGTCCTTTCGAGGTCAGATCCTGCTTCTTCCCCAATCCTTGAAGAGCGCGAATGTCAAGTTACTGTCTGTCTTACAGTCTTGTCCCTTTGGCCTC
>NC_087205.1:102914397-102996897 GCF_015104395.2 Macrobrachium nipponense | reverse complement strand
AGTTTGGCAAGAGCTGACACACTGAACTGGACTATAGTCATTTGTCCTGTAAGCTTAGATTATATTCATGGCATTTTTTATTACGATGTTTACAAGGCCTCTGGAGTTTCCTGTGGAAATGGTACTATGAGGATATGAGGAGAGGAATGTGGAATTTTTAACGCTTGAACCTCAAGTTCTCGTTTCCTCATTCTAGAGATTCCTGCCATGATAAAATTCTAACTAATATTTACTAGCTTGTTCCTTCATGCATGAGTGGGGTTCCCCAGTTAACGAAAACAAAATTTATTCCTTAAAACGTCTTGATTCTTTCAACAGTAATAGGTGAACAGATGTGTCAATTAAGTGAAATACCTGTAGTTTATCTAAAGTGAAAATAACAGCAGTTCACATTATTTCATGAATTTGACATTGTTTAATATATGAAACTGGGTCAAGGCAGTTACTTTATTATATATTTTATTTAATCTCCATTTTGAAACGCCATCAAAAGATTTCAGATACAAATGTCCACATCTTTAATCCTAATGCTTGCTAAGCCATTACTTCCTTCAGCCTATATTTTGACAGTGTTTCAAAATAGAGTCATTTACGAATATTTTCCAATTCTTATTATTAAAGTCAAAATGCTTGACAGATGTTCAAGATGATTTTAATGCATGGTTTAATTCAGTTATATATATATATATATATATATATTATATATATATATATATATATATGCATAGCATTCACTTACAGCGCCACCAGTCGACCTCATTTGTTACTGAGCTGGTATACGCCAGAAAGGGGTCTGGGCATAAGTACCCATACCCTTCTCAGGCCTATACCAGCTGGCATCACCTCAAAAGACTCGATGAGACCCAGAAAAACAGTATAGGAATAAGTAAATAAATAAACAATATATATATATATATATATATTATATATATATATATATATATATATATATATATATATATACACTCTATCACGGAAGATGTAGGTAATCTTAGTATGGAAGAATACCGTATGCAAACAGCATGCAGAAATTCAGTATACCAAGCACTTTCACATCTTCGGAAACCGAAGGAGTACTGTACGTACTCCGGGATCGTAAAACTCTGAAATGACTCGAAGTGCTACGTGGGTCTGTCGTTATCTGGGAACGATATTATAAGTCAATGGAACAAAAGATGGTTGATGTTCCCAAGCTTTCTCAAGTCACTCCTTTTCAGAGGAGGCTTGAGAGAGAGAGAGAGAGATGAAGAGAGAAGAGAGAGAGAGAGAGAGAGAGAGAGGTTAGGTTTAGGTTAGGTTATGTTAGTTATATATACTATATTTTTCATATATATAGATATATATATATATATATATATAATATTATATATATTATATATATATATATATATATATATATATATTATATATATATATATATATATATATAGTATATATATATATGAATAATTATCACATCGAACCGTGATCCATTTATATATCAATTCAAGCTACAAATGTCCTTTAATATCTAAATTCACTTTACCTCCCAAATGATATATTTTCATATATGTACCGAAGGGGAATTTTTTAATTGATAATAATTTCGTTCCCCATGGGATCGAACCACCGTCCAAGTGGACGGGGACGAAATCAGGACAGTCAGTGACGCTGAATGGATAGCGTCACTGACTGTCCTGATTTCGTCTCCGTCCACTTGGACGGTGGTTCGATCCCATGGGGGACGAAATTATTATCAAATAAAAAAATTCCCCTTCGGTACATATATGAAAATATATCATTTGGGAGGTAAAGTGAATTTAGATATTAAAGGACATTTGTAGCTTGAATTGATATATATATCCATTATATTAATATATATAATATATATATATATAGATTATATATAGAATATATATATCTATATACATAATTATAATTATTTAAATATTAAATATAATAATATAGCATATACCTAATATATACACATACTTACAGATATTAGATATATTTACTGGTTTACTTATTATTAATTCATGTACTCTTTTCTCATGGTTTTTGTTGAGAGAGAGAGAGAGAGAGAGAGAGAGAGAGAGAGGAGAGAGAGAGAGAGAGAGAGAGAGAGAGTACGCTCTCTCGACCGAAAGGGAAAGATATTTAAACTTTCTTCACATACACACACGCAAGCAGATTAGGGTACAAACTAGCAGCCAATTTCGTGTGGAGATGTTTTTTGCTTTCTTGGCATCATCATCATCATCAACAACAACAACAACAACAGCACGAATATCCCTGAGCCCTTTTGCTTAACTTGTCCTTTCGAACAGCTGACCACTCGATTCCCAACACAAACTGTGACGCATTTTTTTGCTACCCTTTTCATGAACGGGCAAACAGACATTTAATTTTGACATCATCAGCTGTATACATATTATGGGAAGCCGGGTTGTTTGGGATTAATATCGTAGCAAATGCTTATCATCACTAACTCAATTAGAATTATATGAAGATTTTTTTTTTAAGATAGAAAAATAAATATAGCATCCTGGCGAGGAAGGAAGGAATATGAAATTGTTGGGAGAGGGTGGAAAGTAAGATGGGAGAAAGAGAATATGATTGGAGGTACATTAAAAGGAAATAAAGGGGTTGCAGCTAGAAGAACCTTTAGTACTGCCCACGGTCCACCGCTTGAGGTGCACTGACTGCACTACCCCCTCTGCAGGGAGCACCATGGCGAGTCCGTCTCGATCTGAGGGACCTGACTTAACGTTTTCCATATGTTAGTGTTGTTTACACACACACACACACACACACACACACACACACACACACACACACACACACACATATATATATATATATATATATATATATATATATATATATATATATATATATATATATATATATGTGTGTGTGTGTGTGTGTGTTTGTGTGCGTGTTTGTGTGCGTGTTTTGTGTCTAAGAACTAACCACACAAACTCAGCCTGAAGTACTTTGTGAAATACATATTTTATTCCCTACCCATCTGTAGACACAAGCAAAACCAGACAACACTAATACTATCTTAAATTTTTTTTTCAATTATCGACAAACCCCTTAGGGTGGGGAAACATAAAAAAAAAACTACCTCCCGAATTATAAACCTAGAACACTCCTCCCTTTCTCCAGGACGCCACTTCGTCACCCGATTCTCCATTAGCGCCTATCAGCGTCACATTTTCTCCCGTCAAAAAGAGGTCAGCTGACAGACAACTGACTCCTAGGACACCCGTTTGCCTGCAGCAGCAGCAACTCCAGACGAAGACGACGTAGGAGCAGCAGAAGATAGCCTTCGTCGGCCCGTGACCACAGCCCTAACCACACCTCTATCGTGGGCATCATCCTGTAACCTCCTCCTCCTCCTCCTCCTCCTCCTCCTCTTCGCTGCAATCATCGGCGACGGCTGCTGCTGCTGATGGCGGGGTATCGTTTCGTTCGTTTCATTCCCTCGAACAAAAGGCTCTAATCAGGTGTGAAATTGTGCACTCGACGTCGCAGGGAATTAGGACTCGAACTCCGTCGATCCGTCTCATTCGTCTCATTTTTGCTGCGTTTTGGACAGGTGTGTGTGCGTGTGTGTGTATGTGGGCGGAGAGGGGTTGGAAGAGAGAGAGAGAGAGAGAGAGAGAGAGAGAGAGAGAGAGAGAGATATGGGTACGTTGAAACTCACTATAACTCATTTGGTTAAGATTATGTTTCCATGGCTATTAATCCTTTTATTTTCAATTTTTGAGAGAGAGAGAGAGAGAGAGAGAGAGAGAGAGAGAGAGAGAGAGAGAGAGAGAGAGAGATGTGGGTACGTTGAAAAAAAACTCACTGGGACTTCTTTGGGTAGATTATGTTTCCATGGGTAGAATCCTTTCATTTATCAATTTTATTGTTAGAGAGAGACGAGAGAGAGAGATCATGGGTACGTTGAAACTTCACTGATTCCAAAATCATTTGGGTAAGATTATGTTTCCATGGGTATTAATCCTTTCATTTATCAATTTTATGTAGGAGAGAGAGAGAGAGAGAGAGAGAGAGAGAGAGAGAGAGAGAGAGAGAGAGGGCAATAGTATGAGAATTATTCAGATTATGGTGTTAACTAAAGACCAACAAACCATTAATAAAACCAAAGTTCCTGTATGGAATGGAATACAAACTGTAGACCAAGATCAAGCTCTGGGACCTACGAGGTCATTCAGCGCCGAACGAGAAATGGAGAGTAAAAGGTTTTAAATGTGCAATAGGAGGAAAGCCTTGCAGTTGACATGCGAAGCACTATTGTCAGGCGAGGGTGGAAAGTGAGTTAGAAGGAAGAGAATATGAACGGAGGTACAGTAAAGGGAATGAATGGGATTGCAGCTAAGGGCCGAAAAGATGTTGCAAGGAACATTAAGTAATGCCTACAGTACACCGCATGTGGTGCACTGACAGCAGTAACGGGGAAAAGGCATGTCTGTATCACAACCTTCGGACATTAAATTTTATCTAATCGCACTCCTACACTGACGAAATGTTTGGACAAACATCAAACGATGCGAAGAAACTTCGTCATATTCGTTAGAACGCGAACAAAAGAAAGATAGATAAAAAAAAATGAAGATAACGCGTCAATGGAAACGAGATACGCCAAACAAGAGACTCGGTTCATCGGAGAACTTGATAAGGAAGAGTATATACGCTTTTACAAAGGTAAATTCGGATCGCTTTGTTCCCTGTTGGGTTTTGCCCCCATTTTGCTTTCTTTAATAATCAAATGGTTCGTTAATTCTCGATCTTACCGCAGTAATGTTTACAGAAAAAATATACAAAATTATTTTGGAAAATTTGCTACTCGTCCTGTTCAGGACACAGAACTCGTTGCTAGACTGCTAAGTTTTATAAGGTATACATATTTCACTATTACCTATTAGATACAGTATAAGGTATATTCACTATTACCTTTTAGATACAGTATTAGGTATATTCACTATTACCTATTAGATTCAGTATAAGGTGTATTCACTATTACCTATCAGATTCAGTATAAGGTATATTCACTATTACCTATTAGATACAGTATAAGGTACATTCACTATTACCTATTACAAACAATATAAGGTATTTTCACTATTACCTATTAGATACAGTATTAGGTATATTCACTATTACCTATTAGAATAATTAGATACAGTATAAGGTGCATTCACTATTACCTATTACATACAATATAAGGTATTTTCACTATTACCTATTAGATACAGTATTAGGTATATTCACTATTACCTATTAGATACAGTATAAGGTATATTCACTATTACCTAGTAGATACAGTATAAGGTATATTCACTATTACCTATTACATACAGGCACGGTCTAGACAGACCGTGGATACAGGGCACAATATGATGCTAAGCTCGTTTTCCAAAGAAAGCTACAATAATGAAGTGCATTAAAAGGTAAATTTTTAAACAGTAAGATAATTAATTATAAAGAAACCAAGCCACTATGTTCACATTTCTCTCAAAGGTAAAGTCACAATTAAATTCGGGATCCCTCTGAAATCATACAGGCCGGAGAGACATTGTAGTGATGGGGTAACTGGAATCATTCTTCATCTCGATATTTCTACTTCTGTTAAATAAAAATTACGTAAATGAATGAATAAATACCCTTCAGAATCTAATGAAGTTTTCCTCGTCCTGAAGACAAACCATCCAACAAAATCTACCTGAAATATCTCTCTCTCTCTCTCCTCTCTCTCTCTCTCTCTCTCTGCTTTTTTAGCTGAGACGAGAAATAGTTCCGGTAACGCAAACTCCTCAACTTGACCAGCAAATCTAAATGCAAAAATAGTAAGATAAAATAATGCAGAGTTGACATACAACACAAGATTAAACCTCTATAAATACGGCTGAGAGTAAATAATGCGTATTTTGACTGGCCAGCAGAAACTTTAATAAAAAAAAAAAAAAATATAACATTTCTTGAGGCAAGCCTAAATAACAACCATACTTGGTCTCAATTTACCTTCCACAATACCTGAACAAAACAAGGAATAATTAAAGGCTAATAAACAATAGTTCTAAGGAAATGTATATATATAAAAAAAGATCAAGCACATATCGTGAACGGCAGAACACAACAACAATATATGTACAACTCGCGAGAGGGAACACGGAAAATTCCTAGTTGGCATCTCTGTCGGTTCGCGGGGTCTGACCAAAGGCGCGTTGGTTGGATCACAAAGACCAGACAGAGAGAGAGAGAGAGAGAGAGAGAGAGAGAGAGAGAGAGAGAGAGAGAGAAAGCACCGTCAGGAATCCAGCCAACGGTTATAAACACGAACAGAAAGAGAGAGAGACCAGGTGCTTGGTTGCTCAGGTAACTTCGTCGTCTAGCTCTCTCTCTCTCTCTCTCTCTCTCTGCTGGTTCACCCACACACAAACACACACCCACGAAATGAGTGAGGGATTAAGACTAGGACCTGGCCCTCGTGCATTTCAAATTCCATTCCCTTAATCCTTCATAGGCACTTGGACCAAACTGAAAATTGTAATAGCTTCATTGTCCTAAAAACTCTCATATAAATTAAAATCCATTTAAAAATTATTTTTAAGAAGATCGACAAAAAGAGATGAAAAAAAAAAAAACTTTCATCTACCTCTATCTGAAAGTCCAATTAACTCTTCCGTCCTTGGCCAAAGGCAGTTCTGAGATACTGGTCGTCAAATCACTATTAATATTATTATTATTATTATAATTATTATTATTATAATTATTATTATTATAAAGGATTAGTTTATCCAGACCTCTGACTTTTTGACGTATCTTTCGGACAGGCTGACAGACAGACAAACAAACAATTACCTAGATCATAGCCCAAATCCATCGCTAAATAAATTCTAATCTATCTGGCCTCTTATTTCCTGTGTGTGCTGAATTTTATCGGTAAACATTTTGGCATTTGTTTTGCGGTTATTATAAAGAAAGTTCAAATTCTTTTGAGGAAAAAAATTATGCTGAAGTTCAACTATTTAACTTTTTGAGATAATATCAGGAATATGAGTAAATGCATCTTCCCACTCATTAATGCTTGTTTTTATATATAGAGGATTTCAACTCGAAAAATGCAGATTGTACTCATATTACGTGAATCTTGCATAATTTTGTTGCAGCAAAAGATAATAAATATAACAACTATGTGATTTCTAGGTATCTCAGAGAGAGAGAGAGAGGAGAGAGAGAGAGAAGAGAGAGAGAGAGAGTCCCCTGGCAATAAAACATGAATGATCGTACGAAATGATAAAAGCGCGTCAATGGAAGTTCGAGTTTACACAGGCGAAACTAAATGTATACTCTTCTACTCGCAAACTTCCTCTTTCCTGTACAAATTTGAGTGGCATATACGGACACACTGATGTCCCAAATATAGAGACACGAGCTGGGAAAGATATTAAAGGATACTACAAGGTTCGTCACGGCCGGGTTCCCTATCAAAATGGCGCTTGAGAGCACGACAAAATGCCCAAACGCAATCACGGCAAAAACTGCATTGCCTTCATAAGTAACACGTCTCCTATTGGTATGTTTCTCATACTGTATCATTCAGCTCTATCGTTCAAGTGACCTTGAGCTTTTTGTCAGAATAGAATAGAATACAGAATATAGAATTGAGGCCAAAGTCCAAGCGCTGGAACCTGCGAGGCCATTCAGTGCTGGAAGGGAAAACTGACAGTAAGAAGGTATGAAAAGTGTGACAGGAGGAAAACCTCAAAGCAGTTGCACTATGAATCATTTGGAAAGTAAGATAGAAAGAAGAGAATATGAACGGAGGTACAGTAAAATGAACGAAAGGGGGTTGCAGCTAGAGGCCCTAGGGAGGCTGCAAAGAACCATAAGGGATGCCTGCAGTGCCCTGCATGAGGTGCACTGACGGCACTACGCCTCAACTCTTTTTTCATTAATAATATTATTATTAGCCAGGCTGGTGTTCTTGACACTAATAAAGTTTCATTGGCATTGCACTTAATCATCCTTGTTCCAGTTTAATGATAACTTTTATTTGCACAATTTCGAAGGCTTTCATTCCTTTTTATCTTTTATCCTTCAACAGCTGCATTCCGTTCACATAATGGAGGCCTTGGCTCAACAACTCCGCTGTTCATGTCACCTTTTTGCCTCCTTCACGTTCCTTGATATTCTTTTAATGCTGTAGACCTCCAGCCACCTCACTTGCCAAAGGTCGTTCAAGAATTTCTTCTTCATTTGTCCCAGAACCAATTTTAACGAATTTCCAATTCAGCCATATTCAGTTGATCGTCCCTTCCTTTACTACCATAATTTTACCTCTATTACCAATTATCATAACTTTCCTCTTACAAATAAATGGGTTCTGATCACATACGTACAGTCTTTAATCTTGACATGCTAAAAAAAAAAAAAAAAAAAAAAAAAAAAAAAAAAAAAAAAAAAAATTCCATATCACATCTACATACTTTTACACCTTCACAGTATACTACAGTAGATTCACATCAACCGTGCATGTGATGTCTGTCTAGGCCAGTTCCTTACGACGCTCCTGATTGGCTGTTGATAAGCCAACCACAGGGCTGGAAACTCTCAGTCTCTCGAGAGTTTACTTAGGCAGGATGTATGTTCCACCCCTCCGGAGGGATGAGTTTTTCAAAAGCATCCTCAGGAGAGGTGGAACATACATCCTGCCTATGTGAACTCTCTCGAGAGACTGAGAGTTTCCAGCCATGTGGTTGGCTTATCAACAGCCAATCAGGGGCGTCGTAAGGAACTGGACTAGACATCAGATGCATGGTTGATGTGAATCTACTAAAGTCTTTTATTCTTTAATTCTAGTAACACTTCAGCTTAATGCATAGAAAGACAAATAAACGGAAGGTCCGTCCTTGCTCCATCATTCTCTACATAGCCACACATACTTCACTGATTTCACGCTCTAAACCACAATTACAGCATACCACACTGACCCATTTTCAAACGGCTCATTTTTCAAGTTCAGTAGTGCAATTTCTCTCTAACATCACACATTCTTCTATATTTCACACTTAACCTTGAGCTTTTCTTGGTGAAATCAGAGTTGATCCAATCTTTCAATCGAAAATGATGATTTCCAGAACATATTAAAACTTTCGTTATCGAATCTACCTGTCAAGTCATATTTTTGTACGTATGTAATGGCTTTGCCATATAATTATGGCTTTTTGCTTTGAATGAATTCCCTTTACCTAAATCTTCTTTGTGGCTTCTTACAAATTAATCTTTAATTCAAATCCGCTTTCTGGCCTTGGAAGTTGGTTAAATTAGAATTGAAAGAATTTTAATATAATAGTTGACAACACACAATTACTGACCTACAACTGAATTATGCTAGAAGATATTTTGTGAGGAAAAGGTTTATATTCTGAAAGAAATTAAACCTATATCTATATAAAAGATGAATTTTGACATGAACCTATCTTATTATTCAACGCCTGGCTCTTAAAATCCTAAAACACACAAACAAACACACACACACACACACATATATATGTATATCTTAATTATCTTAATTATAACCTTATGGTATCATTAACTATGTCCTGTCATGTGACTCATAATATTCTTCTTAAAACTTTATTCTAAAAAAAAAAGAAAGATATTTTTGAGTTATAGTTTTGTTGTCATACCATGATTCATGTCCGTGCAGTTTTTATCTACTTGATTTCCAAATCGTATTCCTCCTGCACGTTCTTTGGTTTAGCCTTTTTTTTTTTAAAGTCTTTCACTAAATTCCTTCACGAGAACCTCTACACGATATCATTGTTCCTAAATATTTGGAAGATTCGACTTAACTGATTTTTTCTCAATTTAATGACATATAATTCTTTAATTCAGATTTTATCATACTTAAATCCCGTCTTTCTAGATATTAAAATAGATAAACTCTCTCTCTCTCTCTCTCTTATATATATATATATATATATATATATATATATATATATATATATATATATATATACATATATATAGACATACATATATATATATATATATATATATATATATATATATATATAAAGATGGAACAGACTGTTAAACACACGAAGCATAAACTTAACCTTTCAGCTGCAAGACTGAACTGGCAATGACTTGCACTGACGTCTTAAATGACCTAATCACATTTATTCAACTTAAGGATGACCAAAGAACACTTTTGATGTCTGAATGGGCGAGCGAAGGAGCTCACGATAAAACAAAACACATCGCCAAAAAAAAAAACTTACTTCCGTGGAAACCCATCTTGCAAACTACACACACACACACACACACAGAACCTGTCCAGAATTCGATACGTCAGTGCCAAACTGACACCACAGTCCGCCTCACAAACTTTGAAATATATATTGTATTAATTAATAAAATCAATTTATAAATACGTTAGTTTTTTTCCTCTCTCTCCTCTTATTTTTTCCTCGTCCTCTCTCTCTCGCTCTCTCTCTCTCTCTCTCATTAAAAAGAAAATCCTTGGCTCACGAAATTCTTCGTCGTTCTTCACTTCCCTTTTCCTAACCTCCCCCCCTCCTACCCTAACCCCTTCCCCCCCACCCCCCCCTCCCCGTACACCTCCCTCAGCCCTTTGGCCCCAAAACAAGCCCAATGAGGTTGGGGAGGATTCAATAACTATTTGTATTCATTAGCATATATTGAGTCCCTCCTTTGTCCAAGAGCCCGGATGAGTTCAAGAGGGTCTCTCTCTCTCTCTCTCTCTCTCTCTCTCTCTCTCTCTCTCTCTCCTACTTTAGAAGGAGATCGAGGTTGGTGGTAGTTCTCTTATCATCATCCGAGGTCCTCCTCCTCTCCTCCTCCTCCTCTTCCCCCATCGTAAACAAATAAACATTTCCTTAAGACACAGACACGCCAAGAACCACGTCCTTCCACGCTTCGCAAGATAACAAACCTCCTCCTCCCTCTTCCCTCCCCCCTGACCCCCCCCCATCCCCCGCCCACCGCCGCCCCCCCCCCTTTCTTCTTCTTCTGCATGCGCTTTATAAAGAGGGACTTAAGAAGCAAGCAAAAACAGTTAAGGAGGTAACGTGGACCAGAATGAATCATACGAGGCGAGGTGTTACCACCGTTTCCTGAAGGGGAAAGAAAAACAAAGGTTCTGTCATGCGAAGATTAAAAAAAATAAATAAATAAATAAAGTGGTGTGAAAAAAAAAAACTGGGAATTCTTTTCTTTTGAGTTCTAAAAGCCCTCACGAGTACATGAGTAATATACGCTCTGGAGGCTTGAACTTTGGTATATTCTAACAAGCATTAGTAAGCAACATCTACTTCTTAAGGTTTGCAAAAAATAAAAAAAAAAATGGAAGTAAGTTTACGTCGCAATTAAAGACTGCGATGAGTGGCAAACAAAAAGTTGTATGTATGTGTGTGTCCTTGTCGAAGTCTAAAACAACAATGTTTATTAAATTATTTTTTAAAGTGTGTGCGCGCGCGCGCGTCTAAAACAACGATGTTTATTTTGGTAAAAAAAAAAAAAAAAAGTATGCTTCCAAGTCTAAAAAGACAATGTACATTTTCGTAAACAAAATCTAACTTTCCTAACTTACACTTATCCCTCTCACCCTTATTTATATATAAAAAGATAATAAAAACAACAACTAGAGGCAAATGATTCATATCACGAGACCTGGGGAGAAAAAAAATCAAACTTCCGGTTTACGAAAGCCTTAAGTCGAAAAATACTAACAAGCAAGAGAGTACAGTGTTGATCAACGTGTATTGCGCAAGCGCATAAGGGTCTATCTAGATCTGAGTTGAGTTTTTATTCACTGAAAAAAAGAAGGAGATGGTGGTAAGAAAAAAAAAATAAAAATAAAAAAAATAAACCTACCTTCAGAACCATTATTATTCATATTTTTTTAAGTGATTGGTGCAAGATTTTTCTACCAGGTTCACCAGCTTACACAGTTCAGTCCAAAAAGCTT
Source organism: Macrobrachium nipponense (assembly GCF_015104395.2). Classification (NCBI taxonomy): domain Eukaryota; kingdom Metazoa; phylum Arthropoda; class Malacostraca; order Decapoda; family Palaemonidae; genus Macrobrachium; species Macrobrachium nipponense. The sequence goes on along the minus strand of NC_087205.1, from coordinate 102,984,905 downwards.
TGTTTCAAGTATTATTATTATTATTATTATTATTATTGTCTATCACCGTCATCCTATTCGACCGGGTGGTTTTTATAGTGTGGTATTCCGGTTTGCATCCCACCTACTTAGGAGTCCATCACTTGTCTCACTATGTGCGCTGTTTCTAGTAACTCACTCCTCTGCAGGAGTCCTGGAGCTACTTCGGCATCTAGTTTTGCCAGGTTCCTTTTCAGGGGTCTTGGGATCGTGCCTAGTGTTCCTGTGATTATGGGTACAATTTCTACTGGGATATCCCATATCCTTCTTATTTCTATCTTCAGCTCTTAATATTTTTGAGTGAGGATATTTTAGTTACTTTTGTCTCCAATCTTCTCACCTTGTCAAGTGAGAGGTTTATTGACAAATTAATGGACTATTGAATTCATTCTGTTGAGATTGTTCAGGTGCATATACTATATTCTGAATAAATAGAAGGAAACAATACAAAAATTAAGGAGTATGTCATGAACTACGTAGGAAACACAAAGGCGACTTTCCATACCAACTCGGGCAACACGTTTGCTAATGGAAGGTAGCCACTGATCATTGAGTGGCCATCGCCAGGATTTTTTGGGGGAGAGGGAGAAATAATGAAGGGAGGAGGACGTCTACGAAGACGGATTTGCCCCTAAAAAAAACAACCGTCCCCCCTCCCCCTACGACACCATCTACCCGCTGGACCCAGACGGGTCAAGATGGTAAGAGTGGGCGAAAGTGATTGAACGGAAGCCAGACCAGTTTCTCTCAAGCTGCTGCTAACAGAAGCGCTAAAACCGCCTAATCTGACATTTGAGCCATGCTTAAACAAAAATAAATAAATAAATTCAATAACAAAAGTTAGTTTTCAGCTCTTAAAGTATTAATTTCCCTTGTAACGTTGGCAAGAATAACTCCCAGAGCTACTGAACATAGGGGCTAAACAGCTCTTAAAGTCTATAATCCCTTGCAACACTGGCAGGACTGACTCCCAGAGCTACTGAACATAGGAGTTAAAACATTCTATAACTGATATATAGAAAAATGGGAGAAGAGAAAAAAAAATAAAAAAAAACCACGCCGAGTCAGCACAAAAAAACCAGGAATACCTTGAAGGAGACAAGCCACGGCGCTAACAACGTCATCCTCAAAACTAATTTTTTTTTACTGAACGAAAGAGGAGCAGCTGAAATAGTCATTGAGCACCAACGCTCCATGTGAGAAACCTTTCATCCTGAAATATAATGCTTATCATACAACAGCCACGATGAAGTTAAACCAGACTGACTAACTGGCAGGTATTCATATGTGTATATGAGAGAGAGAGAGAGAGAGAGAGAGAGAGAGAGAGAGAGAGAGAGAGAGAGAGAGAGGGGGGGGGGATCTGTAAATGTAGTTTTTTTTTTTTCCATTTCGAGAGAGACGTGTCTAGTGCTGATCATGCTTTTTTTATGAAGAGAAGCCCTCCGCCCTCTCTCTCTCAGCTCATAAAAAAAAAAAAGACAACTATGAATTGTCTCTAAGTGATGGCTTTAACCCAAAAAGAATAACCTGCTTCTGTTCTCCTAACGGCAAACACAAGAACCTTGGGCATTTTATATTAAACTACAAATGTTATTTGAAGTGGATCCTCCAGCCATAAATGTTATTAGACCTAGATCTTCCATCTAAAGTTATCACAAAGCTAGCGCCGAATCAAAATTCTCGAATCGAGGAACACCTGAAAATCATTAAGAGGCCGACATGTTGAGTCTTTCCTCTCATGGCAATGATTCAACTACCGATAGAACCACAATATTAACTGTTAGTTCCTGTATTAAAAAAAAAAATGGTGAAACTGCAATATTCATCAACATCACCTTCAAGACCGTGTGAGGCAAAATTTCCGGCTTCCCTCCTCATAGCTCTCATCCATGTAGGTCTAGTAGGTCTTCCAAACATGGGCCTTCCAACTCCTACTGTCCCACAAAAGCTCAGCTGACACTATCACTTATACTGTCATGAAGACATCTTTTTGGATATAGCGATGACCCTTGTCCTAATAGCGATACAGGTCAGACTCGAGTTAGGTATAACTTTCGTAAGCAATTTCAGCCTATTTGATTTCCAAATCTTATTAGCCTGCCCATTGTTTGATTTGTGTGTTCTGCGTCCGTCATTAAATTCCAACTCAGAGAACCTGTATTGATATTGGTTATTAAATATCTAATATATCCAACCTTAAAAAACAATTTTACCTCTTAATAAACCTATCAACATCTTCGGAAGCAACAGGCAAGGTGAAGCTAGTACTAAGTGTACAAATTTTGTATGAGAGAGAGAGAGAGAGAGAGAGAGAGAGAGAGAGAGAGAGAGAGAGAGAGAGAGAATTGTTATCTAAGTAAAAGGAGGAACCTCAAACCCACCTGCACCGGAAAGCCACGCCAATACCAATCATCCCCGCCGTGCAACATTGGCGTAAAGTGGTTTCGGAATAGCGAGCATTGCGACCGCACCTTCCGGCATCTAAGCGCAGGAAGTCTAGTGTCTGGACAGGACGTTCGTACAACAAGAGAAGAAAAGTCACGTGACAGTCATTCCTGATCATTGGCATGATGCTTGATCAACCCTCCCACCGCACGTACACACACACACACACACACGCCTTTACATTCCGGGCATTTCGTGATTCAAACAACCGAGTCGCCGTCTCCATTCGCTTGTAATCGTGAAATTAGTCCTAGCAGCAATTTCCAATCATGTGTTTCGACGCCACATTTACGTTTTCTCAAGTTTAGCGATGATTTGTAGGAATGCCTTCGACTCTCATTTCGTGCTCTGTGGTATTTTGTTGCGCCATGATACTCGTAAAATGCCCATATAGGGCTATCGAGCAAGCTCCGTGAGGAAATGGAGTTTGTGCTGCATTCTTTTCTTCTCTCCGGTTTCAGCCACTCGACAAGCCACTTCAGCGGGGCTACGACCTTTGCTGTGAAATAAGCGCGAAAAATAAGTAACCCATCCGGAGAGAGAGAGAGAGAGAGAGAGAGAGAGAGAGAGAGAGAGAGAGAGAGAGAGAGAGAGAGAGCGTTATTTTATAAATCCTTGACTGCTATCACTAAAAGACTGCTATCACTAAAAGTAAAAGACTGATTCATAATTAGTATTAAAAAATATATATAAAAAGGCATTCTCATTCTGGCTTAATCAAGAATAACTTCTATCGTAATTCAGAAAGAATGGAATGGATAAAGCATATAAAGCTTTATCTTGGCTACAAAAATGCAAATATATCTACTTTCATATAGTAAAATGAAGGGATTCTTTTCATCTGCTTTGCTTTGTATCGTCAATTTACCTGCAATTCTGTGTAATTTCATGCTTAATTTTATAAACTAATCTCTATGTTTCCTCCGCAAAGTAGCTTTCCTTTGTTTAAAGGCGATGAGTTACTGTAATTTTATAATCATATATAATAATGAAGATAAAAAATATATCGTTAGCAAAACAACAAATCGCATTCAGAGGGGTTTTAAACCACCATCAACATGGCAGTGATTAAACACACATTCCCCAAACACCCTTTCCTCCCAGGTAGGTCTATATCGGTACACAATGAACCTCCCACTCCCTTCTCCCAATCTGGAAATGACATTTCCGTTCTTAATGACAACGTCACCAAAGACCACATCGCAGGAGCTCCTGAAGCGATAACCTGTAGCTAATCCATTTAGGGAAAACACTCGGCAGACCACAACAAAGGCCCACTCGTTATTTATGACACTTAATCAATTAACACTTATCTGTTAATGAATTAACGGCTTAGCTCTAATTTACCGATGATACATAGAACCAATTTCTTTCCCCTACTTGTCTTTATAAAATTCGGAGGTGAGGAAGGAAGCGGAGGATGTATTTCCCAACAAGCGGAAAACAGTCCTAGCCATTTTATTTTTTTTAGTTAGGGAAGTTAATACCTCCGTTGCACTTCGGAGCGCTGAGCGGCATGTGCCAGACATTGCAGGGAACTATTCGCTAGTCCGCTCAGCCACGTGGACCACTTTTCGTACGAAGCGACCACAACAAAGTGAAAATAATCACCGGTATTATGGTCTGTTTTTTCCGCTAGAATACTCTACGCTCAACACATAAACAAACACAAACACACGTGAAGGACAACTATTTGGAAAGGGCGAAAATCCTGCTAAATGAAAATAAAGATGAAGAGGAAGAAAAAAAATGAATATTTCCCGACCGTCGGAGTTCAAGACCAGCTCAACTGGTTTCCCCGTCTACCACGACCGGTCCACCTCTCGTTTCCATGCAGCAGGATTCATCACCACCTAACCAATCGATACCTACCTGCAGACATCAATCGAATGAATCCGCCACTTTCCTACAGCAAATAATGTCATAAAAGAAATGCATGTGACTGTGTCTGACTGTCTCACATTTTCTGTCCCTTACCGTTCAAGACAAAAGGCTAACCATCCATCCTCATTGACAACTCAGAACTCCAGACACATCCCAGGCTCACAGCGGAGACATAACTCCCTATTAAACTGAAGTCTCTCTTCGGTATTTAGGACGCTAGATTGAATAATCAACCTACTTGAGGGTAAAGTGGGGGGGTAAGGGAATCATTGCCGACCTTGGAGTACTTGCTACTCATAACCTACATACGTTCTACGAAGAAGGGAAGGTAATAAATAGTTTACTCTTGCTTTGATAGACCGAATTCGTCTGAATTCTGAGTCGTTTAAAAGCCGCATTTTCCAAGATCTAACGCAGGACATTTTGAGAGAGAGAGAGAGAGAGAGAATCAAATTCGTTTCCCAAAACTGGAACTCAATTCTTTTCAAGATGCTGACGAGTCATGAACAAATAGTCAATAAAAGAACAAGACAAATTCTCGCTCAACAGGAGAACTTGACGTCTACAAATCAACTTTGAAACCCATAGACATAAAATTTCAAGGAGAGGGTTAACGCAATCTCGGCAGGAAGGGTAATGTATTAGTGCATTCCCGGAGGATACGGGGAAAAATGCCTCCGAGACAGCCGCCGGCTCCTCTCAGCCAATGGCGGGCCTTCCCGCCACACCCCCACCCGCAACTTCCATCCACAAAGGTAAAACTCGCGCGCCAAACCGGATGGTCATTGTACTCGTAACTTTTTCCTAGTTTTGCCATGGAGAAAACACACCGATGTCATAACCTTCTTAGCATGATTGGGCCCAGTTTATCTCGGTAAAAACTGTCTATATTACCAAGGTAGTAAGACATTTTACTGTAGGGAACATTAACGGTGCTTTTAATCCATCGTAATTGGTTATGAATCACCGGTTACCCACAGAAAAACACTTAAAAATTTTCCTTTTTGTTTCTTCCGTTAGCAGACGGGGCAAAGCTTTTCACAATCTAGGACAAATTTAGTTGATATCTTGCTGCAGCAGAAAAATGAGTTACCGAAGATGACTACAATGATGTATAACTATAACACAAACACCTCCAGCCGTAGATTGTCATACAGATAATGAGCCCATAACGCCCTTCACCCGTGACATTACCAACCAAACGAATGGGAAAGAGGTACTGCACGAGACTATGGGGCCTACCCACGCACTGCCCATAACCAAAGGCGGGCGTCGCCAAGACTAACTTCCATGGGCGTCTTTACAATTCAAAAAAGATTTATTGTCCCGGCGCACAAGGGTCCTTATCCTTACTCGTCCCTCACCCCTACCCCCGGCCCCATGGACTGTAGGCCTACTTTAGTCTTTCTTCCCGAAAAACACGAAGGGGAACAGCGGACTATTATGAGGAGTTCTCGTGGAAGATACCAAGCTGAAGTAGCTGTTAAATAACACTTGTAAATACATAATGGAATCGATTAATTTCATATGTTTGATGATAAGTCGGTGTTAAAAAATTTATGTACTATAGTACGTACAGCTCACAAAATATACAGTGGTTTATACACAATTCGTTTACAATCCATATGTATAAAAACATATTGAAGCCCGAACACAACAGGTGTGTGCATCCGAATACTTAAAATACTAAATATAACAATAATAATGACGTGCTAATTACGACAAAGGTAATATCAGAAAGTATATCTTTGACTAATATTACTTTTACTGGTTCGTTTTCGTTTCTTTACATTAGACTTACGACAAAAGAACAAAACTAATTATTATAATACCGACTCCCAAAACACCATCAATGTACGCACAGGCATTTAAGACTCTCTCTCTCTCTCTCTCTCTCTCTCTCTCTCTCTCTCTCTCTCTCTCTCTCTCTCTCTCTCGCTTCCTGACCTAAGGGCTTAGCACTAAATTCCTCGACACAAATGCCTTCCTCTTCGCCTAATTCACTTTGCCATCACCTGCTGGCTGAAGACCCCGGGGACCTTCCGGTAGAAGAATCAAGAATCGCGCCACACAAAGGAACAAAGATAACCAAAAAGAATCGTGGATCCAGGGGTTAAATCGACTCTGTATGTCCTTCGCCCGTAGGGAGTTGAGTGCTTTACACAGGGTCCTGGTCCTGTGCTACACAATGCAGACGGTGTAAATGGTTGTTTACAGCATCTCGTCTGGTGCCCTTGGTACCTTGTCACTTATCGTAGCAGGAGCAGTCTAACTTCTCGAAATGGATTTAGTCTCACTTTCAGTTTCTCCTTCTCTTTCTAGAACGAATATTCTGGCAATGACGACCCATCCTCCAGTCCTACACGACATCCCTCCAGCAACTCCTGCACAACGAGGAGGACACTCAGGATTATGCACCTCGTAGAAGGACCCAACCTGATTGGGCAGCTGCAGCAACAGCAGCAGCAGCGGTAGACCAGTACTCCACATATTCCAGCTGTTCTGGACTTGGCCTAGCCACGGGGGAAGATGCTTAACAACATGTGGATGTCCCATTACATTCAACATTCTCCTGGGACGGCCATTTCTCTCTCATACGGAAGGGCACTTGGCGGTAGGACTGCGTCTCCCAGAAGGTGGAGTTACGATGAAAAAATTTAATTGCATTTTTGATGTGAGGACGTGCTAACCATATGGTCTCTTTTCATCCTCTGCCATAGGTGTGGCTCGGTGCATAAGGGAGCAAAGGTATGATTACTGCAGCATGATTGCAAGAACATTATGTGAATTTAATAGAGAATCGTATGGGGACCCTTCTACAAAAGGCACATAACAGTCTACTCTCAATACGAGAGAGAGAGAGAGAGAGAGAGAGAGAGAGAGAGAGAGAGAGAGAGAGAGAGAGAGAGAGAGAGATGAGGGGGAGGGGGTTTCTCAACAGAATTTTGTCATTCACGTTTTGATTCAAACGAATCGTATGGCTTCTATAATTCAACAAAAAATAAACATCCAATACTGTCACATTAATTTCTGATTCATTAGGAAAAGAAACTACTGAGGGAAATGACCCAAATCACTTCCATAAAACTTATTTTGTCAAATAAATCAATCAATTTCATATGACTGATCTCTACCCTCTTGGCACTGATGCCTTGTACAACAATAAATTACTCTGCTGTGTCCTTAAGTCACTGTAGGGTAAATTACCATTCGAAAACCATTATTTGCTATCCTGAATACTCTGAAAATCAAAGTGACGAATTTCACCAAATTCGGCATAAAACATTTTTTTTTTCTTTTTGCCTTAATGGAATTAATCATTAACAACTGAACAAAAGTTCCAGATATGTACACATTCACACGCGACCTTGGTAAGGTCAGAGACTTTGCTGAAGGATAATAAACTGACAAGAAACAGATTCGCACACTATCCTTTTCCTTCGTATAAAAACCATCGGAAATACCAGATAAAACACGACGCCATTACTTTAGCAAAAAAGTACCGAGTAACATCAATATAAGGCGAGCATCAACAACTGGCTCAAAATGATGTTAAAAATAATAATAGAGAGAAACAAGCATGGGAATACTTTTGAGATATTTTGAAAGAAAAACGAGGAACGTACTACAATAGGTCAAACGCGACTGTCTGAACTTTGAACATTCTTGGAATTTTGTCAACCATCTCGCTGAGTTTTCAAATTGTTTCGCGCTCCGGGTAGCAAGTCCTGCCAGACGTACGTCGTTCCTCAGGCATTACAAAGGCGAAAGTTCTTCGATGGGTGTTCAATTTGCAGATAAGATTCCATTTTTTTTTCTTTTTTTACGTTTCTCACCCTTTTTTCAGTCTTTTTTACATTTAAAGACAAATAATCATTGCGTGTGATTTTAAGAGTACTCGTGTGTTTTTCTGTCGGTCTCATGATGATGAGAGCAACTTCATTATATAAAAAGTAAAAAATAAAAATTTCAGGATGAAATCTATTTCAACTTTTATTGGTTTCGTAGTACCTTTGTTTTTATGATTCTTTTGCCACACGCGCACACACACACATATATATATATATATATATATATATATATATATATATATATATATATTGTGTGTGTGAGGTTGCGTGCGTGCGCGCGCACGTACGTCTATTCCCTCTTTTAACAAAAGAAGCATAAAAACAAAGGTACTACGAAACCAATAAAAGTTGAAATAGATAGATTTCATCCTTATTTTATTTTTTACTTTTTTTTATAATGAAGTTGCTATTATATATATATATATAATTATATATATATATATATATATATATATATATATATATATATCACACACACAATTACTCAATACAATCCAATATTCATTCTAGTAGCCTGCATACATTACGTATACAATTACTCAATATAATACTATATCCATTCTGGTAGCCTGCATATACTCAACTACGCCATAACTCATCGCACAGCACTCAGAAAAAAAAAAAAATTCTCGATTTCTAGAGTTCGTCTTCATGCCGCAGGTCACGACACAGACACCACTGGCCAAGGGCGCACGCAGCGAGTTGTGGCATTACACGGAGAAAGATAACTTCTGGCCTCAAGCCAACCATAACTACTTGAGGCTGATGATTGATCGCCGAGTTTGTCTTGTTTAGGCCAGCCTTTCTCGTGATGTACAATGCACCCAGTAATTTGATCCTGCAAGTAATGCTTAAATAACAATGGCAACACCTCCTAAGTAGGTTACAAACGGTCACGTAATTTTATGTGATGCAGTGAGAGAGAGAGAGAGAGAGAGAGAGAGAGAGAGAGAGAGAGAGAGAGAGAGAATTGAAATGGGAAGGAAATGAGTCAATGTAAAAAGTGTACACCCTTGATGAAGTACAACTTTGATGACGTACAATTTATCATGGATGCAAAAGGAAAAAAAAAATACACCCGCCTTTTAAAACTGGACTAGATGAATCATCAGAAGAAAAATAATAATAGCTGACAAAACATCTTTCTCGTAGAGGAGATCAGCCAAATAGCTCAGTGGACTTGATTTACATGGATGCATATATATATATATATATATATATATATATATATATATATATATATATACACGTATATATAAAGTTTTTATATATAATGTTGATACAGAGGAAACTGTAATAGATTGCTATTCTCACTCCTGAGACTGTAAGAGACATTGCCATATACCACACACAAGGCTTTGAGCTCAAAGTTCAAACACTAATACTGAGCAACAAAGATGTAGTACCGGGATAAAATGCGTCTGTAAATAGATCGATAATAATAAACAACAATACTGTACTTGAAGACAGTGTACAAATACAGTAAAATTGCCAAGGGTTGTAGATTGTACAGGCACAGTTCTTAGTAGGACATAACATCAAGAATAATATTTCCCGCGTAAATCAAACTTCTTTCCAATCCAATGATTTTATAGGAAATAATTTCACACAGAAGGATATATAATATTAGTCTTACTGCTTGGAATTATAACTCATGACTTACAATTGGTTGTAATTTTTCAGAAAATAATTTCACACATAGAAGGAAATAACTCTTTAGTATTATTGCTTTGGAATCATGACTCGTGATTCAGATTGCTTGGAAATTTTTAAAGAAACTTATTTCCCACACAGAAGGAATTAACTCGCCAATCTTGCTTGGTATTCTATGCAACTGGAATTGCTTGGAATTTTTAATTTTTAAACAATATTACGCATGAAAGGATATCACTCGCTAATCCTAATTCTTTGGAATCGTGACCCATGACTCGGCATTGCTTAGAACTGGAATTGCTTGGAATTTTCATTTTTAAAACAATTTCACGCACAGACGGAAATGGCTCGCCAACCTTATTGCTTGGAATCATGACTTATGACCTAGAATAGCTTGGAATTGGAGTTGCTTGGAATTTTTCGAAGCAAGTAATTCCACACCCAGAGGGAAATACCTCGCTCCTTATTACTGCTCGGAATCGTGACTCCCAATTCAAAATTGTTTGGAATCAAGACTCAGAATCATGACTCGCCTGTCCTTTGGAGGAATTCACACTCGAGCGCCACTTGACTCTTTCAAAATGCTAAGGACCTTGTGCCAAAATGCCCATTTGGTTCCTGGCACTGTTGTTCTGGCCCCCATTACAAAGTAAACTGGTCGCAATAACCATCAAGACAAAATCCAACATCCATCAAATTTGAAGTGAAAAACTTTTTTTTTTTTTTTTTTTTTTTTTTTTTTTTTTTTTTTTTTTTTTTTTTTTGAGAGAGAGAGAGAGAGAGAGAGAGAGAGAGAGAGAGAGAGAGAGAGAGAGACTCTTTCATGCTACAATGAATGATGCTAAAGACACGAGTTGAACGAAGCATTCGAATGATACAAAAAGATGTAACAATGTTAGTACACTGGAATAAACATAATCACATTAACTTGGCGCTTCGGCACAGATGAAAAAAAAAGGATAGGATACTATTTTATATGAGAGAAAGAGAAGAGAGAGAGAGTCATGCTCCCAGCGCATGATTACGTAATGTTACAGTCTGGACAAAGGGATCGCTGGTCGGTCAGTACCCAGTACCCAGTACCCAGCAACAACAGGCACGAACGATGAGAAGTTTATACAGTATTTTGATACGTGTTGATGCAGGAGGGAAGAGCAACGGATAACTAAGAACATAAACCAATTTTCTTGACGAGAGAGAGAGAGAGAGAGAGAGGAGAGAGAGAGAGAGAGAGATCCAAACGCCAAGAAAAATCAGGTTCTTATCACATCAATGCATATGCTGGAGCTTTCATCTCAAGAGTATACGCTGAAGACGATCTTGACAAGGAGTTATAAGGAAAATACATTAAACTTCGAAGTATCAACATACAGCTCCTCTCTATTAAATGTCCAAACCTTCTGGATGCAACTGAAAAAAAGTACAGAGATTTAAAAATGAATCGGCGTCAAAATCTTAACTTATAATCATCCCTAATGATCTACGGATAGTCTGTTGGGTAGATTTTATGTAATTATACCAACAGACAGACAAAAATAAAAGAACGAAAAAATAAATAAATAAAATAAAATAAGAAACATGACGGTCCAAAGCTAACTGGTTGCATCCACCTGGCTGGCATACCATAACCTACGTCACTTGATAAAATGTTTACACACACACACACACACACACACACACACATATATATATATCACCTTCCTTTCGATGGGGTGGCTCATATCAAGTCTTCTGAGATGCGGCTGCACGCCCCATGCCTATGTCTACCCTGGTTCTAGTAAACCACAAAATAGTACAAATGAAATACAACAAACACTTCACAATCTGACTCGGTTTCATTTAAGTTCGAAATACCCAGCTGACATCGACATTCCAAGCTCTCTCTCTCTCTCTCTCTCTTCTAATGACGCTTCCATCTGAAGGGCTTCAGACATAAAGGATCCCACGTGTGTGTGTGTGTAACACCGGATGGTAAGAGGAGATGGATAGGGGGGAGGAAGAAGAGGACGTAGTAGAGACCACCTCCACCTCACGGAAGAAAAGAGGGGGGTGAGGTTGGGGCCGCTAGCTGGAACCAAGGAGAGATTGGGCTGGAACCATACCACACACGGGCGAAGTTCCCCCGTGGCTTAGCTCGTGAGAGTTATGCTTTCCTCTCAAAGAATCCATCATCTGCATATGCATTTGTATGCACGCACGCACACACACATACACATAAAGTCTTTAGCCTTTATACTTGAGACGTATCCTGCTTTAACACAAGAATTTATTTATATTATATATATATATATATATATTATATATATATATATATATATATATATATATATTACATATATATATCACCTGGTTCTAACTTTAGGCTGGAGTAATTGTTCTTACTGGGATACTAAACACAAAGATTTCAGAGGACATTGATAAATAATAGGTATACTCGCATATAACACCTTCAATGCTAAGAGAGAGAGAGAGGAGAGATGAGGATGAGAGCGAGAGAAGAGAGAGAGAGAGAGAGAGAGAGAGAGAAGGGAAATGACAGAACATAGATCGCAACCTTGACATACCGGATATACCAAATAAGACAATCGATAAATAAAAAATAAAAAAAATAATAATAAAAAAAAAATATGCTGAGAATTTTACACAAAAACAAAGGATCCTCATTTTTTACAGAAAAACAGAACAATGCCACAGACATAAAAAACTCATATTCAGTATTGCATAATTATTTTTTTCTTAACAATTGGAACGTATAGGTGACAAATGTAGGTGACTAATGAAATTAAAAGGAAAACTATCTCTGCTATTAACTGGAAATTATCGTTTACTTATACGGCAGTTTCAAATACAATTAATGGCAAAATATATTTTAAAAACCCACGATCACATACTGCCTATATTCCCAGAGAAATGCGCTGAAATAAATATGAAAAGCATATACTAATATAAGTAGCTTATTCATTCAATTAAAATGTATATGAAGCAATATAAATCGTCCTTCTTAACAGCAGTCAACAGAGCAAAAAACACAAAGAAAAAAAACCTTCACATACTGCCTATATTCCCAGAGAAACGCGCTGATATAAATATGAGAAGTATATATTAAAAGAAGTAGCTTATTCATTATAATAAGTAGCTTATTCGTTCAATTAAATGTATATGAAGCAATAAAAATAGCCCTTCTTAAGTCAGTCAACAAGGCAAAAACACAAAGAAAACAAAAAACATAAAGAAAACGAGGAACACGTCTCCCCGTGACATGATTCATCATCTTAAATCGCGTTGGGTCTGGCCTGACTTCGTAGCGCAAACTAAGCTTAACTACAATGCAATATCTCCCTCTCCTACGCTTGGCACTCCTCGTAGTGTATTAAACCACCCGCATTCCTTTCTTTGCTTTGTGACTTATCGTAGATTACATATATATATATATATATATATATATATATATATATATATATATATATATATATATATATATATACACATATATACACGACTGGTACAAAAACGCCAAAATACAGAAATAAATTACTAAATTTCAGAGACTACTGTCTCTCTCTCTCTTCAGGCAGCCTCTGAAATCCAGTACTTTCTTTCTATATTTGGTGTTTTTAGGGGCTCTTTATATATATATATATATATATATATATATATATATATATATATATATATATATATATATATATATATATATATATATATATATATAATCAGACACAACTGGGAAATGAAAACATTGTCGGCTTTTTATTGCTAAGCCATCTTCACGAGACTGATACTAAGCTCTATGCTAGAGCGAGACGGTAGATATGAACATACAGACGGTTTGAAACCCCAAAACAAAGGGTTGACCGTACAGAAAAAAAAAACTTATTAACAGCTCATTCTATATTCGCTCTTCAATTTCACATCCTAATCTTCGTTAAGACTTAAGAAAATATATACGTATGATTCCTAACTGTATCATCACGAGTTTAGCTAATCCAACTTAAGAATGGAAGCTGACAAGAAAGAGAGAGAGAGAGAGAGAGAGAGAGAGAGAGAGAGAGAGAGAGAGAGAGAGACGCGTTTCTGAAACACAATATCCAAAGCAGGGACAAATTCTTGTTAGATCTTAAAGCACGACATTGACCTCATTCTGAACGCTTCATTAGCGCAGTAAACAACAAACAAGAATTCCTCCTCTGTCAAGATCTGTTCTTGAGTTATGACCTGATGAAAAACCGTGGCCCTCAGCGGACGGACGGGCATTTAAAAGGACAGGTCAGATGGACAGAAAAACAGGTCACTTACCCCGGTTACCTGACGTGAATTGGGAGCGTAAGAATGATTGCAAGATCGACAATTAATAATTTTTATAGAAAGCTAACCTAATTCCTGGCAGAAAATCGGAGACCTCTAAATCTTGTGATTGTTTGTTTAATGAGGGATATGATTCTCGAGAGGAGGAGGAGGAGGAGGAGGAGGAGGAGGAGGGTCCCATTCTTCCATTCATTACTGCCTAAGAGGTGCTTCAAAATGTAAAATCAGTCGAACATTAGGTCAGCACTTCAAGCGAGAGTAATGACAACCTCTCAATCAAAACTAAAAGGGCTTTGCCTATACTCTGTTTTTTTTTTTTTTTTTTTTTTTTTCATATGTCCATCCGCCTGTGGTGTTTTTGTATGGTAACACTGCGTCCCGGGCTTTAGATAGTTACGCTATGTGTAAGTTTTAGTAAATAAAAGGATATCTGGGTGTACATTTGCAACTGAAAAGTGTTTTAATAACTTACTGTATGCGAATTACACCGTTATTATTCGAAATAGGATATTATTATAATCGCCGAATGTAACTGTCTAAAGCCCGGGACGCAGTATTACCATACAAAAACACCACAGGCGGATGGACAGATGGAAAAAAAACAGAGTATAGATTTTACTGTTCTTTAGGACATTTTGCATAGTTCGCGAAGACAATCTAGGATTTTTTTTTTAACGTTTCAATTATATCATTTTCATTTCAGATATTGGAACGGGATTACTATCTTCATTTCAGATATTGGAACGGGATTACTATCTTCATTTCAGATATTGGAACTGGAATATAAGACACTAGACAAGAGGCTTATGAGGTCATACAATCTAGGAATTTTTTTATGATATTTAATTTCAGATATTGGACTTGGAATGTAAGATTTAGGCCCAAGGAGAAAAGCTGGGACCTATGAGGTAATTCAGCGCTGAAAGGAAAGTTGAGAGAAAGGGAGGTTTGAAAGGTGTAACAAGAGTAAACCATCGCACTTGTACTATGAAACAATTGTTAGGAGACGGTGGAAAATAAGATGGAAGAAAGAGAATATGTGCACAGGTACAGTAAAAGGATTACCATGGGTTACAGCTATTGGCCGAAGGGACGCTACAAGGAAACTTGAGTGATGCCTACAGTGTACCGTGTAGGGTACATTGATGGAACTGCCACCCCACTACGGGGTAATAATTTCGGATATGACAGATGAAGACTGTCAACTCGTACTGTCATTACCAAACGCATTTCTTTAAAATTATGACACGTTCGATTATTTTTTACTTCACAGAACTCAAGAACGTGAACTTTCTTTTGAAATTTTCCGTCTACCAGATGTGTCCTCCACCACACTACAATTATATTCCAATTATTATAAAAAGATTGTATGCGAATATATAAACAGAATCCAGTAAAGCACATGGAAATAGACAGACCATCATATGACGGAAATGTAACTTATATTTACAATTCTGCTAAAATAATTTACGATGTGTTTATGTGTACAAAGAATTACATGCGCGAAAAGATTACCCTGTGAGAGAGAGAGAGAGAGAGAGAGAGAGATAATGATAAAAAAAGCTTCACCTAACAGGAAACTCGAAACAGCTCATCTTCAGACAGAGAGTCAAATTGCACTTAACAAAGCAAAACAGAACAAAAAGCCCGCAGCACTTAAAAGTTAATGGGAGCTAATATTAATACTGAAAAATTACACACGCTTAAAAAAAAAAACATAAGAAAACGCCACCTCAAAGGAATCATCTTAACAGATCTTTCCTGTTAACATTTGAACTGTTTTTTTTTTTTTTTTTTTTTTTTTTTTGCGAGAGGTCAGAGGCCGCTCGGGAAAGCATCTGAAGACGTGGAAAAATAATTCGGTTATATTTTACAAGGTTAATTACGACACTGCTTCTAGAAAAGGGAAATGATCTGGGGGCATGACATCCTCCTGGGGCACCTCGCTATCTTGATGAACTTTTTTTTTTTTCCTTGCCTTTGTTTGATTTTCCCACCAACGATACGCAGCTGTCAATTCAATATACTGTCAATTTAGTTGGGAAAACAATATGTTTTCGTCGATATAGCCAGGTCGACAAGATGTCGATACAGCTGGGAAGATCATGTTAGTTTCAATTCAATATACTGTCGATGCAGTTGGGACAATATGGTTTTCGTCGATATAGCCAGGTCGACAAGCCTTCGATACAGATGGTAAGATTATGTTAGTGTCGATGCAGTCAGGAAATTAATGTTTTCGTCGATATAGCCAGGTCGACAGGTTGTCGATACAGCTGGGAAGATCATGTTAATGCCAATTCAATATACTGTCGATGCAGTTGGGAAACTAATATTTTCGTCGATCTAGCCAGGTCGACAAACTGTCGATACAGCTGGGAAGATTATATTAGTGTAGATACATATATTGACGATACAGTTAGGAAAATCATGAATTCGTCAATACAGCTGCCAGGTCGACAGTTGTCGATACAGACGGTAAGAATATGTTAGAGTCGATACATATATTGTCGATACAGTTGGGAAAATCATGAATTCGTCAATACAGCTGTCAGGTCGACAGGCTGTCGACGAAGATGGTAAGATTATGATAGTCTATGCAGTTGGGAAAAAATGTTTTTTCGTCGATACAGCAGCCAGGTCGACAGGCTGTCGATACAGCTGGGAAGATTATGTTAATGTCGATGCAGCTGACATCTCGACATATTGTCGATAAGGCTGGGAAAATCCTGAATTCGTCGACATAGCTGCCAAGTCGACAGGTTGTCGATGCAGTTGGGTAGACTGTGTGCCTATTGCTACAGCTATCTCGACATTGCCGTCGATACAGGTGGGAAAATTATACATTTCATCTTCAATACAGAAAAATACTTATCATAAATGTATATTCCATACTTTTACATAAGTAATGTTTAAACAACAGAGAATTTCATAATCAATACGTAAAAATATTGATCATAAATAAAATATTCTATACTTTTGCATAGACATTCCCATTTCAATAAGAACTAAAAAAAATTATAATGACAATATATATATAATTCCCATTTCAAAAATAATAAAAGCAATGATAATGACAAATATATTTCACATATGAAAACACCACATAACGGGACTTACCATCCTGAATTCAGCATGAGATAATTCGTACCACTTTTCAGTCTACGTCGAACTAATTAAAAGTCTGAATATTATAATTTAAAAAAAGGGGGAATTCATTAACACGATTTCGAAAATTTGGTTTCAACGAAGGTTTCTGAACACAATATGAAAAACATTGTTTAATTCTTGTTTTTGGATGGGAGGAAGAGGAAAGAAAAAAACCGCCAAAAAAAATAATTAAAAAATAAAATGGCAACACAAACTTTTTTTCTCTGCTTTTAGATGGAAGGGAGCGGAAAGGAAAAAAATACCGCAAAATAAAAAATAAATAAAAAATGGCGACAAACACTAATGAAAATTATAAAATTATTTTATAACCTATTATGAATTATTCATTCACTACTTTTTTATGGCACATCTGGTATGCAAGCATAAAACTTATTTAAATTGATCTACTAATGCAAAAATATACGAAAACATACATAAAATATCGCTATAAAAACTGTAGTGATTCAATAGATAAGAAGATAATATTACATTTCCTTTGGAACTTACACAGTTTCATAGCATCTTTTATTATTATTATTATTATTATTATTATTATTATTAATATTATTATTATTATTATCATTATGAAATTCACACTCTCGTGAACAACAATCTGTTTAATAAAAAAATCCACAATTATTTTACTCAGTAATATAGTTAACTATATAATTGTGGACTGTTATTACACAGATTATTATTATTATTATTATTATTATTTATTTCATGTGTTACATTAATAAAAAAAATTAATTATTTTATCAGCCATATTTCTGGGTGTTACAAACATCATATTCAGCAACTCATCAAAACCACTAGGCTGTGGACCAGAGAAAAACCCAGATGAAGGCAACCAAGAAAAAAAAAATAAAATAAAAAACGATAAAAAAAGGTTGGTGGGGGAGAGAATGACGCATGAAAATTCAAAGAAAAAACAGACAAGTTTTTTTTTACCGACCGGATCTCAGCAGTCACGTGAAAATCATATTACTTCGAAATTTGGCTTAAGTACGTATCACGTGAAAAACACTAGGCTCAAATGTATATATCGTGAAGACACTACGCTTAAATGAGTTTCACGTGAAGACACTACGCTTAAATGTGTATCACGGGAAAACACTAGGCTCAAATGTATATCACATGAAAACACTAGGCTTAAATGTGTATCACGTGAAAACCCAAGCTAAAATGTGTACCAGTTGCATGAAGAGGAAACACATGTGCACATTAATAGTCTAACAACATCACGTACCAAAAATATATATACTCTTACACCTGAGAGAGAGAGAGAGAGAGAGAGAGAGAGAGAGAGAGAGAGAGAGAGAGAGAGAGAGAGAGAGAGAGAGAGAGAGGCAGGAAATTTAAGGTTTTGCGCCTCTTCCCACCTTGCATAATTTCAGCTGCTTAAAGCATACTTACAAATGATACAAATAATGAATAAAAACAAATAAATAATTAACCTCGCGTAGCACCTTCAAGAACCTCGCATTGACGAATATTTGGGCGTCCTTTAAACTTGTACTTATAGAATATGTAAGGGGAAATGAAATCATTGCATAAAGATATTTGTAATTGCCCAATGCTCCTCAGCGCGTATTATACACCTTGCAACGCCTGCAACGTCTTTATCAAGAGACGATCCTGAATAAAGACAATGTTGCATCACTATAAAAAAAACAACGGTTAGAATTAATAATAAAAAAACTATTTATGTTCGCTTTACCTTGCAGAGCGGCTAAACAAAGGGCCTGTTGAATAGCAGATATGAGAACCTTATTTCATCTTTCGTTAGCCCTGGGTAGAAAAAAAACACTCTACGTATGTCAAAAAAAAATAAACAAGCAATATTTATCAAATCCTGTTTGCCAAGCTGACGTTTCACGTCAAACACGTGCACACTTTCTTTACAATAGGAGTGTTCATAGTAAAAAAAAATAATGAAAAAAAACTGAATATGTACATTAAACCATCTATTGCACTTTACCACTACACACAACAGCAGCAAGCTCATCAAATAATGAAGACATGCAATAAATTATAATAATTACACAGAGGAAATGAGAGCAGTACAACATTTGATACCAGTCATTTCTCTCCCTCCATGACGTGAAAACTACATACTACTTAGAGGATGAAAAACTTGAATTAATCATGAGAATTATTTTTATAATATCACACAGAGGGACCCAGTACACGTACGAGAGAGAGAGAGAGAGAGAGAGAGAGAGAGAGAGAGAGAGAGAGAGAGAGAGAGAGAGAGAGAGAGTCTCTCCCACCTCAGTTCTCTTGCGTGTTGTCAATAACGAGATTAAGCGGACATAACGACAACCAAAGTATTTCAATCGTGATGTAACGTAACGCTTGCCTTAGGTATCCCTTAATTCACTAGAGACTAAACAGTTAATACTGCTGGGTGTAAATATACAACTGAATATGACACCACGGATTGTCACTAGCTTTATTTTCATGTAGGACATGGCATCTAAAATATTAAACACTATGATGCTGGTTTAAATAATAATAATAATAATAATAATAATAATAATAATAATAATAATAATAATAATAATAATAAAAGAATGGATGGTAATGAAGAACAGTAGGAGAAGGAAAACCAACCTAAGCATGGCATGGATAGACTATAAGAAAGCCTTCGACATGATACCACACACATGGCTAATAGAATGCCTGAAAATATATGGGGCAGAGGAAAATACCATCAGCTTCCTCAAAAATACAATGCGCAACTGGAATACAATACTTACAAGCTCTGGAAAAAGACTAGCAGAGGTTAATATCAGGAGAGGGATCTTCCAGGGCGACTCACTATTCCCCACTACTCTTCGTAGTAGCCATGATTCCCATGACAAAAAGTTACTACAGAAGATGGATGCCGGGTACCAACTCAAGAAAAGAGGCAACAAAATCAACCATCTGATGTTCATGGACGACATCAAGCTGTATGGTAAGAGCATCAAGGAAATAGATACCCTAATCCAGACTGTAAGGATTGTATCTGGGGACATCAGGATGGAGTTTGGAATAGAAAAATGCGCCTTAGTCAACATACAAAAAGGCAAAGTAACGAGAACTGAAGGATAAAGCTACCCAGATGGGAGCAACATCAAACACATAGATGAGAACAGGATACAAATACCTGGGAATAATGGAAGGAGGAGTATAAAACACCAAGAGATGAAGGACACGATCAGGAAAGAATATATGCAGAGACTCAAGGCGATACTCAAGTCAAAACAAAACAACGGCGGAAAGATGATAAAAGCCATAAACACATGGGCAGTGCCAGTAATCAGATACAGCGCAGGAATAGTGGAATGGACGAAGGCAGAACTCCGCAGCATTGATCAGAAAACCAGGAAACAAATGACAATACACAAAGCACTACACCCAAGAGCAAATACGGACAGACTACTATAACACGAAAGGAAGGAGGGAGAGGACTACTAAGTATAGAGGACTGTGTCAACATCGAAAAACAGAGCACTGGGGTCAATATCTGAAAACCAGTGAAGACGAGTGGCTAAAGAGATGCATGGGAAGAAGGACTAATAAAAGTAGACGAAGACCCAGAAATATACAGAGACAGGAGAAAGACAGAAAGAACAGAGGACTGGCACAACAAACCAATGCACGGACAATACATGAGACAGACTAAAGAATTAGCCAGGCGATGTACACATGGCAATGCTACAGAGGGGAGAGCTCAAGAAGGAAACTGAAGGAAGAATGATAACAGCGGCACAAGATCAGGCCCCTAAGAACCAGTTAATGTTCAAAGTACCGATAGACGGAAATAACATCTCTCCCATATGTAGGAAGTGCAATACGAAAAAATGAAACCATAAACCACATAGCACGTGAATGCCCGGCACTTGCACAGAACCAGTACAAAAAGAGGCATGATTCAGTGGCAAAAGCCCTCCACTGGAGCCTGTGCAAGAAACATCAGCTACCTTGCAGTAATAAGTGGTACGAGCACCAACCTGAGGGAGTGATAGAAAACGATCAGGCAAAGATCCTCTGGGACTATGGTATCAGAACGGATAGGGTGATACGTGCAAATAGACCAGACGTGACATTGATTGACAAAGTCGAGAAAAGTATCACTCATTGATGTCGCAATACCATGGGACACCAGAGTTGAAGAGAAAAGAGAGGGAAAAAATGGATAAGTATCAAGATCTGAAAAATAGAAATAAGAAGGATATGGGATATGCCGTGGAAATCGTACCCATAATCATAGGAGCACTAGGCACGATCCCAAGATCCCTGAAAAGGAATCTAGAAAAACTAGAGGCTGAAGTAGCTCCAGGACTCATGCAGAAGAGTGGTGATCATAGAACGGCACACATAGTAAGAAAAGTGATGGACTCCTAAGGAGGCAGGATGCAACCCGGAACCCCCCCCCCCAACCCCACACTATAAATACCACCCAGTCGAATTGGAGGACTGTGATAGAGCAAAAAAAAAAAAAAAATAAAAGAATGGTAGAATTAAGCGAGTTGATACTATATCATTTTTTTTTCATTTTTCTTAAAATCCGCTTCTCTGGCTCGCTTCATTCTGTCATTCTCTTTTAACAGTATTTGCCTAAATGAGGGTTTTTACTAATAATAATAATAATAATAATAATAATAATAATAATAATAATAATATTGCACGAGGTTTTCTCCTCGACGAAACAGGATGTGCAGGACAAAGCCGTGTTTGACAGAGAAGGGATAGGTGATGTTTATATGCTTATTATTTCTTTTATTATTGCTGTTATTACTCGCCACGACCGAGAGTTCTAATATAACCGGCCAAGACGTTCATTAACTCGTATAGCAATCTTCTTATGGCCTGAATTTCCTATCTGATAAAAGGAAAGAAGATCGAAGGCAAATGAGTCATTTTAAATATATAATGAGAAAACTGGATATATAAATAAATTTAAAAAGTACATTTAGCTAGGAAACTCGAACCATAGTGCAAGGTAACAGAACTGAGGCTATGGTACAACCCACAGTTTGAGATTATTGGTTGAACGGTCGTCAACATAAGGCAACTTACGTACGAAAGGAATATGAAATTTTGACCAAAGCCCAAGCGCTGGGGCGTACGAGGTCATTCAGTGCTGAGATGGAAATTGAGAGTACAAAAGTTTGAAAGAGGTGACTGGAGGAGGAGGGAAGTAAGATGGGAAGAAAGAGACTATGAACGGAGGTAAAGTAAACAAGAACGAAAGTGGGTGTAGGTAGGGAACGAAGGGACGCTGCTAAGAACCTTATGTAACTAGATGAGGTGCACTGTGTCACTAACCGCCTCCCCCCCCCCCCCTCCTATGAGAAGCAACTACATGATGCCTCAGACTAGTGACTAAGCAGCATATAATATATATATATATATATTATATATATATATATATATATATATATATATATATATACCTAGACCGTGGGTACAGTGAGGAATACCTCGTCGAGATTCTAGCGTTTTTCATGACATTCTCTGATAGCTTACGTTTTGAAGAAACACTGGTCACTCGCTTCTGTTATAGTTTTCGTCTTTTCTGCAACAATTGCCCAAGAGCCTATTTCACAGCGTGGACTAAAAGAAGTGTAGAGCGTGTTATGGTAACCCACCCACACGGTCCTTTTCTGGGCCGAAGGGTGAAGGAAGTTTCGTTGGTTGTGTGTGTGTGTGTGTGTGAGAGAGAGAGAGAGAGAGAGAGAGAGAGAGACTGCATCTTTTTGAGACATCTGTAACTGGATCCGGTTTTTATCAAAATCTAAAACCTAATTTTGTATAAAATCACGACTTTAACAATCTAAATCACTTCTAAAACAAAGTACTTCAGACCAGTTGCACAGATCAAAGACTTCTCCTCAGAATCTCCTGCTAAAAAGAAACCCACCTATTGGTACGAGGATTCTTAGGACTAACGACAACTTTGTAGCAGAAGTACGACAAAAAAAACTGTCTTTTTAGGTGACCTTGATCCTCCATAACTATTACCACGACTAAAGATAGACTTAGCTTTTTGCGTAAGCTACTATGAACTACACGTGCACGAGGTTTATTCATTTTATGCATGTGTATGCGTGTATTCAACTATGAAATCCTATGGCGTTAATTGGAACATAAGATTTAGGCAAAAAAAGCTAAACGCCAGGATCTATGTCCTAAGAGGTCAATGAGCGCTGAAAATAATGGTGAAGCAATTGTTAGGAGAAGGGGTAAAGTAAGATGTAAGAAAGGGCATACGATCGGAGGTATAGTAAAGATGACCCTTTTGCAGACGCTATATGTAACGTCCTTGTAATAGCTTTGTTCAACATTTCGACCATGTTGTGTGTGTGTGTGTGTGTGTGTGTGTGTGTGTGTGTAATATTTGGGCAAGTTTCGCGACGAATAAAAACCGTAATTCAGACTCGGAGCTGACAACGCATTTGGGGCACAATACAGCTTTTATTCCAACAAGGTCAACTGATCCTTTGTCGAGATCAACCTCACTAACATTCATATTCATCTTCACTAAACCGTTTCTCTTGGTTAAGGAAAATTCACCGTCGAGGGAGAGCAACCTCTCTCTCTCTCTCTCTCTCTCTCTCTCTCTCTCTCTCTCTCTCTCTCTCTCTCTCTCTCTCTCATCTGTAAATGGAATGGAATAAGTATTTTGATTTTTTTGAGCCCTCCCTCCTTCCTATGTAAATGGAAGAGTATTCTCTCTCTCTCTCTCTCTCACTTTATGGCATAAAATTATATGACCACCTGTAATTGGAATAGATTATTTTGCATGCCCTTATCTGTAAATGGAATATAGTATTCTCTCTCTCTCTCTCTCTGCCAAACTTTCATAAACACGTGTTGCCTCCTGCCATCTTAATAAGTTTCTCAAAACTTGATTTATGTACGATAAACATTAATTCTTCCTCTTTCCTATTTTTCATTTTTTTTGCACTCGACCTGTCATCTTCTTCTTCTCCTTCCTCTCCTTATCAGCTCAGTTTCTGGGAGATGATCGTATATCAAACCACAAGGATGATTGCAAAGCATGGAGATAAAAAGCCATGAATCGACCCTCTGTTGAACGCCAGGAGAGACAAAAAGTTAAGAAATCAAGTTCAATTTACAAAAGTAACTCGAGGTTCGTGTTGACTAAGTACGTCTGTCTCTCTCTCTCTCTCTCTCTCTCCTCTCCCATTTAAAAATATGGATGAGAGAGAGAGAGAGAGAGAGAGAGAGAGAGAGAGAGAGAGAGAGAGGAGTATTCTGACTCCCTATCTGTAAATGGAACAAAGCATTTTGACTCTCTCTCTCTCTCTCTCTCTCTCTCTCTCTCTCTCTCTCTCTCTCTCTATCCTGTTTGGAAAAGAGAAAGACAAAAAATAAGAATTTAACCATCTTTCTCAAAACATTACGGCGTCTATATTAATTTCAGTCTAATATTAATTTTTTTTTCCTATAAACCAACATCTCCCACAGTTGATGACTGAAGAACAGGCCTTAATTCAGGCGAGCTTAAGGCACGGATTACCGTGGATTAGGAGGATTAGAGGGTTCATCAGTAACGGGGCGGGTTATGAAATTCGGCACTGGCGCCTCCTCTGTATCTGTACGAGTCCTATTATCCGTCTGTAGCTCGCCTACTTCGCTGTAAATAAGGCGCTATAATTCGTCTATAGCTTGCTTACATCACTGTCAAAAAGGCGCTATCATTCGTCCATAGCTTGCTTACATCGCTGTCAAAAAGGCGCTATCATTCGTCTATAGCTTGCCTAATTCACTGTAAAAAAAAAAATGCACAATCATTTGTCTATAGCTTGCCTTCATCACTGTCAATAAGGCCCTACTTAAGTCATTGAAATTATGAATATGAATATATATATATATATATATATATATATATATATATATATATGTGACGGTACTTACTTTCTCGTACACAGCTCTAAGGTAACGTGTGCCGTGGAGGCTGTACTTTGGGGAATTAGCAAAAAGGGTTATCGTTTTGGATGAGAAATGAAGATTGATATTTTCTTAACATAGGTTTATTCTTCGTTAGGGGTTCTTACAAAGTTTTTCCACCTTTTGAGTTACTGGGCTTTTGGACTGATAAAACTTAATTGGCACTTGTTGCAATTTACGAGTCTATAGGCACGAGGGAAATTTACTGAGTATTGATTGTCACTTTCACTGTCTTTGATTGCTTCGCACACCACACTTTTGCACTTGATCTTCTTCTGGGGATTCTTCTGTCTTCTCTGTTTCACGCCATGCCACTGCAGCTCTCCCCTCAGGCTCCCCAGTTGTTCTCTCTCTTAGGCTCTTCTGTTCCCCTTTTTTCTCTGCTCCCTTTTCTGCTTGCTCTCTCTCTCTGTCTCGCCTTTTTGTTCAGTTGAAATCTCCTTAGCCCCGCCTTTGGATTTTTGGATTTTGACTGGGTGTGGCATTTTCTGAAAGACTTCTTGTGCCTTAGTGGCTGCAAACATTATACAAGACCGCCTTCCTGTCAGGTCTTCTACAGTAATTCGTAGGCTTTGAATTTGTATACGCCTCCTTCTTCATGTCCTGGCTTCTAAGGGGCGTATCCCTTGGTAACCTCATAGGTCATTCGTTGATACTCCTTTTGGGCTGTCTTATGACCAACACTCATGGCTTTTGATTCGTCGATACTAGAGGCCTATCTTTGGAAAGGGTGGAGCTTAGATTTTCACATGATCCACCTTTGAAACAAGGAAGCCTTGAATTTCCCTTGGTTATATTAAACAGAAGGCTCTTGAAAAGGTCCACCTTACATTAATTCTCCGACGCTTGAAGTGTCACAAATGTCGGGCGTGCCAGAGAATCACTTAATCATTGGAGATGAGGCGTAATGGGTTGGATTCCAATTTCTCGAAGATGCCTGGGAGATGCAGACCAGATGCCTGTGGGCTAACGCCTAATCGTTTTGGGTCGCCTAATCGTTTTGGGTCGAGTCCGAGAAAACGATACCTTCGTAAAATTGATTATTTTCATTCTCTTATCCCTCTTTCTTTTCTTATTATCCGTTTCGTGCCTTTTTCTTAAGTATTATTAAGTTATTGTCCTTTGGAATAACGACACTGTGCCACACTATTACAGTCTCGGCCCGCTACCACCTCGCTGACTCCGACAGCGTTATCTAAGCTGAAGCAAATATTATACCTACAAGAGGACTCCTAACTTATGCTTCTTGGAAATCATTTTGAAACTTTAACTCAAAATCATCAAAAGTGAATGTAAACATGAGCAAATCCTTGATTAAGTAACGTTAAGGGCAACAATCAAATTGAATGTAAACATGAGTAATTTCTTGAGTAAGAACATTCAGAGAAACATAAACTGAATATGAATAAATACTTGATTAAGTAATATTAAAAGAATCATCAAACTGAATTCAAATATGAGTAAATCACATAAGTTTATAAATGCATGGTAGAAGAAACAAAAAATAATGGTAACTATCCAAGTTTACAGTACATGATTGGTTCAGTCCTCAGTCCTATTCTATCTAGGTGGATATCGTCTTTCTTTATGGAAAAATAAATTTCGTTTTTCATGACGACACTTGATGGCTTCTTGTTTGCTGCGAAACTGCTGCTTGGAGACAAAGTCCTGAGAAAAATATCCTTGTGTATTTGTATGCAATAACAAGTGTGTCCTTGACTTCCTACTGAGATTGTGTATTGTGTTTATGCAAAATTTCATTGGACATTCTTACTGTAATTTCTGAGTAACCTTGTTACATTAAACAATATAACTTCACTGCTTGATACTAAAACAAAATTGGCAACTCGGTTAAAGGAACCGGTAGTGGTTAATACTTGTAGGTTCTTCTACTGTGACAACAATTAGTAAGCTTTCACCAATCAATATCTTGTTAGTAAGTTTTCAACAACTACTATCTTGTTAATGAGTCTTCATCAATTAACTTCTGGTTAGTGAGTCTACATCGATTAATATCTTATTAGTAAGTTTTCATCAATCAACATCCAATGGATTTGAACAAAGTAAGTGTATTAATTACCCCTTTAAAATCATAATCATTTCTGAAACGAATTCTCTTATCTTAATTAAAATCTCTTAATATCTTATCTTAACCCGTCTTATTTATCTTTTACTTCTAAGATGTTCTTATGGAACGGTTAAACTTAATATACGTCTTAAAATCTTATACTACGCATTGAACCGTTTCTTACATACCAAATAATTCCCTTCAAGTCAAAATAAATTTGAAGTTAAGTGCACTTAACCAAAAAAAAATTGCTACAAAACAACTAATTAAAGTAAGAATTGCAACAATAAAAGATTATTCCTAAGTCAACCGTGAAGGTAAACTAGCAATAAAGAAATCAAATAAATACATGGGAATAATTGGATGAATTAATGGGTTTGCTCTTCTGTTTCACTGAAAAGTGACTCTTCTATTTCTTAGGTATATATCTAGTTTCCTTCTTCTGGAATTTCTTCTGACGTCTCTGTCATTTCGGATTCTCAACTTCTTTGGTTCTCTTGACCTTGTCCCTTGTTTATCCAAAATTCTTCTTCTTCTAATGATTCAGCATATGTGGAAGGCATTTGGTTATTCATTTCTTAACCTTTATCTTAGTTTTTCTTGTACGTCTACGACCTTGTAGGGTCCTGTGAATTTTGTGGCTAACTTATAATTAATACCACTTCTTACTTCTTTCTTAATATAGACTTCATACCCCTTTCTTGTAGTCTACAGGCCTTAATCCTTCTTGATGCTTCTCTATCATATTTCTGCTGGGCTTCTTCTAGATTCTTGTGCAATTGCTTGTGGATTACTTTAAAGTTTCCGATTCTTATCTTCATGATATCTTCAGAGTAATTAGGCTGTATTGGCTGATTCAGCCATGCATAAGGTAATCTGGGTTCATATCCCATCAAAGCTTTTTATGGGAGTTGCACGAATACTCGTATGATGCCTTGCATTTAATGACAATGGACTAAAGGTAAATTGACGTCCCAGTCAGGATCCTGTCCTACTGTGTGACGTAATACGTCTAAACCTTTCTGTTATTCCTTTCTACCAAGCCATTGCTAGCTGGGTGATACGGCTGTATCGCTACCTTTTCTACCTTAAGGCGTTACAAATTTCTTGAACTAACGAGTGTTGAACTCGGTCCCATTATCAGAAATAATGAGCTGTGGGGCAGAATATCTGCAAAATATCTTATCAAAGAGAGCGATTGCACAATCCTTGGCACTTTTACTAGTTAGTGGTACCAACTCTGTATATCTCGTGAGCGCGTCGATACATACTAGTATATTCTTATTCCCTTTACTCGTGGTATGAAGATTAGTGATAAGATCAATAGATACTCTTTCGAAAGGAGTCTGTGGGATAGGATATTTCCCTAGTGGTACTTCCTGTCTGTTCTTCCCTTGTAGCTGTTGCATGTATTGCAGCTCTTCACATAATACTACATCCTTGTGAATTCCCTTCCAATGGAAAGTTCTTTGAATTAATCTAATTGTCTCATCCCTTCCTGGGGTGAGCTCTCATGTCATCATCGTGCATTAGCTCAATGACCTTGTTTTCTTAGACTCTTAGGTACTAACCTTTTGTGCAGTACACCTAGAAATTGACCAAATGGATCATATTCGTGACACATCCAAATTAATACGCCATCTATGTCCGTTAGTGCATCTGTGGGACATCCAACCTTCCTACCTAGTTCGGTTAATTCTTGTTGGCTGTGTTTTCTTTCGTTTCTAACGTATTTGAACAGTTCCCTTATATCTTCATCTCTTTCTTGTTCCTTTATGAAATTTTGCCACGGGAAAGCTCCTCTGTATAATGCATGGTAAGTACATTTACGTCACTGCACGTTGTTTATTCTTTTCTTCTTCTTGACTTATCATATTTATACTATCATCTTGTGATACATATCTTGATAATGCATCTGCTACCTTATTCGTCTTCCCAGGGACATATTTCACTTCTATGTCATAATCTTGGGCTGTCATGAACCAACGGGCTCTTCGTCCAGAAAAATTAGGGTTCTTTAGCATTTCTACTGCAGCTGAATGATCCGTGAACACGGTTATCTTGTAACCAAAAATTATATATCTGAAATGCTTTAAAGCGTCTATTATAGCTAGAGACTCGAGGTCTGTTACTGAGTAGTTCACTTCTGAGGGCTTTAATTTCCTACTGTAATAAGCTATGGCATTATACTTATTATCTTGCTTTTGCATTAAACATGCTCCTATACCAATGTGGCTTGCGTCCGTGGCTAAAAAGAATTCTTTGCCAAAGTCTGGGAAGCTAAGTACTGGCGGATGTGTTAATCTTTCTTTCAATTCATCGAATGCTTCTTGCTGCTCGTCTGTCCATACAAATGATACGTGTTCCTTTAAAAGTTCAGTTAGTGGAGCGGATATGGCTGCAAAGTTCCCTATGAACTTGCGGTAAAATCCTGCTAAAACCATAAGAATGACTTTACGTCCTTCTTGCAACTGAGGTGTAGGATATTCCTGATTGACTTTATCTTTAAGTCGTTTTACTTCTACGCCCTTTTCACTTAGTGTATGACCAAAGGTAGTCTATTTTCCTTTTAAGGAAGTTACATTTTTTCAGTTTAAGCTTCAGGTTGGCTTTTCTTAACTCTTTAGGGACTTCTCTGACTAAGTCTATGTGTTCCTCTATAGTGTATGTTGCTATTACAAATATCTATGTAACAGTGTACGTCCTTGCTTAGTAAATCGCCCAAAAATTTTATCCATTAATCTTACAAAAGTTACCGGCTTGACTTTAGACCAAATGGCATTCTTACATACTGGTATCTGCCGTTACTAGTGGAAAAAAAGCAGTCAAAGGTTTACTTTCTTCGTCTAGAAGGATTTGCAAGAATCCCTGCAATAAATCTATAGTGGTGAAGTATCTCTTGGACCCTATAGTGGCGATAAGATCTCGCATTGACGGCATTGGATAAGGATCATTTTCAGTAATTTGGTTCAATTTTCTGAAATCCACAACTATTCTGTAAGTTTTGTCCCTTTTAGGAACTAGCAAAAGTGGAAAAGACCATGGGGATTTAGATGGTTCTATTATTCCTTGCCTATTCATTCTTTGTACTTCTCTTTCAATGATCTCCTTCTGGGAATGTGCTACTCTGTAAGCTGGTATGTAAATTGGCTTGGTGTTTGATGGAATGTCTATCTTGTGCGTTATTTCGCGTGTATTTCCCAAGGTGTCGCCGTCTAGAGCGACTATATCATTATATTCGCACAGTAAGTCTATGAATTCTTCTCTAACATGGTTTTCCTTAATGTCCTTTAAATGAGATCCTATTTTAGCTCTTCTCAGTTTTATGTCCTGAGCATAATTTTCATTTCCTTTACTGATCGCGGCTACTGTTTCCCTTTCTACAACTCGGTAGGTAGGAGTATACTTCTGCTAGGCCTATCTCTGTACCTGGTGTTAATTTGACCTTTCCTCCTCTGTTATTCGTAATCTGTAATGCTATTTTGCTCTGTCTGACTTCATGTAAACTAGAAGAATAATGTATTCCATTTACTTGCGACTTTTCAGTAAGCGTGAGAATTTCCTTCCCTTCAAAAATTGGATTTACTGTACATTCTACCCACGTGCTTTCTCCTGGTTTAGTCTTAATTCCCTCTCTAACTTTAAATAAGTGCTAGATGATTTGATTCTAAGAGGTTAATGATCTGTTGTGAACTCGTGATGCATTCTGGATATCTTCCCTCTGTCTTATCCTTCTTTAAGATACCTTTCATCGTGGGATTCTCTTTAGTCTGAGTTCTTTTAATTGACTTGCATATTGGTATTCTAGAAATCTCACGACCGTTGTTAATCACTAGTTGTTCTCTAGGGGCATCAATGCTTATACCTTGTCTAGCCATAGTTGGATAACCTATCAGCAAATGAGCAAAAGCTAATTGTATATCTCTTGGCTACCAGAACATTTTCTCTTAGAGCAATTCTTCCTAGCCTAAATGGAAAATCTAACTGTCCAATTACGTGGATATCATTACCCTGGACGTCTGTGATTCTACAATCTACTGCTGGGTTCAAACTTAAGTGAGAAAAATACAATCGATACACCTTTTCTGACATTATATTCTTAGGACTACCTGTATCAAAGAATGTAATAATAGGTTTCTCTAGACCGACATGTGCGGGAAATAATGGTCTATAATTATATTCATTCCCTACATCAACTTTGCTAACCTGTGTAGCTGGGCTTAGCCTGACATTCCGGACGTTCTCTCTGTTATAGAGGAAGATCATTGTACCAGTAAGCAGAAAATTTCCCATTGCGTCGTCTGACATTGACTGAGCTGGTTGATAACCTATGCTTGCTGTTTGATTAGCATATCTATTTGGGACGGAATCTCTATTTCCTCTAGATGGGGGAGATTGACTATTGTTTCTACCATCTGCCTCCGACTGAGATCTACCTCTAGGAGCTGAAACAAATTATTTCTGCATTCTCGGGCACTATGTCCTGTTCTCTTATGGAAAGGACAGAAGGCTGTCCCTCGCAGTTCACTGGCATAATGTCCTCTCTTCTGACAGTTATAACATGTGACTGTCGAAAATCCTCCTTGAGAAGATTACCTGGCATCTTATTCTGATTTCTAGATGGTGTCCTAGATCTATTTGGACCTCTTTCTTTTGTCCTATAGCGACTAAAGGTCTTGTATATAGGATTCCCTTCAGGTCTTCTACCTAAAATTTTGTTTCCTCCTCTTCAATCTCTGCTACATCATCGGATGTCTCCCACTTACGTGTCATCCTTGCAATGACTTCCGTTGGCAGGCTTCCAATCATTATTGCTAGTCTAAATATTTTTTTAACATGACTCATTAGCATTTTTTGCTTGCCTCCTTCTACCTCTATCCAACCTGTGGATTCCATGAAGTTACCCCATTCATTCATATTGTTATACAACTGAGAGCTAAACTCTTGATAACGTCTTTCGTCTAACTTAAATTGACGCACTATCCTTGCCAAACTAGTAACTGGATCTCTTTCACCACTGTGGAATAAACCTTCCTAAAATACCGTTTCAATTCTTCCCAATTCTTAAGATCTCGGTAAGTCTCGGAGTGGACGTACCGTTCTAAGTTCTCCTCCGGCTTCCAAATCAAGATAAACTCTTGGCTTCAATAAGCTTTTCTCTATCTGTCCCCGTTATGCTATCTAGGCGTGTCTCCACTTGCTCTATCCAGTTTTCTAAGTTACAAGCTAACTGACGTTCTTTCTCCGCAAAATTTAGCTATGTGATTAATCACATGCCCCTTTATGTGTTCACCATTACTGCTGCGTTCGAATTCGCGGACTGTGTACTTTCCGGCATGTTATTTCCTTGTTTGACTTCTCGTGAGCACAGGCGTTCTTACGTTCTGATAAGGAGTCGGTCTCCCTTTGACCATCGACTCGTTAATGGAAATTTTCTTAAGTACTGAGTATCATTAAAAGCATCAAAGTTATGACAGTAATATCCCAAAAGAAAATGATAATAACAATAAATTGTTTTTACTAAAGTATTCGATCACCATAAAAAATAAAAGAATTTTCCCCAGAAATATTCTCAAAGTCTTACGTTACCGGTAAGCGATTCTTAAACAACAACAAAACCCTTTTAAACAGTACTGGTAAAACGATACTGAACTGACCGTAAAGTGTACGCTAACGAGAGACCTCCCGTGAATTACCCTTGTTATCCTAAACAAACAAAATAAAAACAAGTAAGCATTCATTCGACGTAACGAATAAAAGTAAAAGCAAATACTAAACAAAAAAACAAAACAAAGTACAAGAAATCGCAAAACAAAACAACCAAAATCACAAAAATAACATAAAAATGACACAATCAAAATTAGAAATTAAAATTTAAAGTTATTGGTTAGTATACAATGTTCGGGAAAAGGTCTTAGTAGCTGATTAGTTATAATTAGTAAACTAAAGAAATATCGTAGTTTCGTTGCCAAAAAAAAGGTTCAGAGTGAAAATCTTTTAATCTTGAAATACCAGAAATTGTCTAACTGAAATGTTAATCGCGTAATTTACTTTTAATAGAGTTTAATGTTATGTAAGTGTGGGGACATTTATTTGGACTTAACTTCTTTCGTCTTCTTCGGCACCCGGGTTTACGTCTGACCGCTTGCGTTCGCCTACCAGCGCGTTGAATGATGCGTTGTTACGTCTGCGGGAAGGGGACTTCTCTCTCGATTGCGTTGACTGTTGCGTTTTCGGGATCGTTTTCTTTCCTCTTGATATTTTCTTTACGCTTTCGATATCTTGTTCTTCTAGTGGAAGTTCTTTCACTGTTCTTCGGAGTGGAGTTTTTCTTCGTGAAGTGTGGGTGCCTTTTTTGGAGTGCTTTTATTGTTACGACTCGGTAACTGTCTTTGTATTTGGGGAAGCACTGGTAACTGTCTTTGGGGAGAACTTTCTTTTTCGAGTGGCGTGAATGGATTGAAATCTCTTATGCCGACGCTAAACTTTTGATTCTGTTTCGCTGCCGCTGTTTTTAACTGTCATTCGTGTCTTCGTATCACGTCGCTAATCACCATTTCTTTGCTGTGTCTTTTGTCTCTTCCTATCCTTACCGCTCGACAACAATTAATCTTGTCACTATATCAATCTTTATCTCATCGTATCCCATCGCTCTGCCACCAATAAATCTGTGACGGTACTTACTTTCTCGTACACAGCTCTAAGGTAACGTGTGCCGTGGAGGCTGTACTTTGGGGAATTAGCAAAAAGGGTTATCGTTTTGGATGAGAAATGAAGATTGATATTTTCATACAAATTACGTTTTATTCTTCGTTAGGGGTTCTTACAAGTGTTTTTCCACCTTTTGAGTTACTGGGCTTTTGGACTGATAAAACTTAATTGGCACTTGTTGCAATTACGAGTCTATAGGCACGAGGGAAATTTACTGAGTATTGATTGTCACTTTCACTGTCTTTGATTGCTTCGCACACCACACTTTTGCACTTGATCTTCTTCTGGGGATTCTTTCTGTCTTCTCTGTTTCACGGCCATGCCACTGCAGCTCTCCCCTCAGGCTCCCCAGTTGTTCTCTCTCTTGGCTTCTCTGTTCCCCTTTTTTCTCTGCTCCCTTTTCTGCTTGCTCTCTCTCTCTGTCTCGCCTTTTTGTTCAGTTGAAATCTCCTTAGCCCCGCCTTTGGATTTTTGGATTTTGACTGGGTGTGGCATTTTCTGAAAGACTTCTTGTGCCTTAGTGGCTGCAAACATTATACAAGACCGCCTTCCTGGTCATGGTTTCTTACAAGTAATTCGTAGGCTTTTGAATTTGTATAGCACTCCTTCTTCATGTCCTGGGATTTCTAATGGGGCGTATCCCCTGGTAAACCTCATAGGTCATTCGTTGATAATCCTTCCTTTGGGCTGGTCTTATGACCAAACACTCATGGCTTTTGATTCGTCCGATACTAGAGGGCCTATCTTTGGAAAGGGCGGGAGCTTAGATTTTCACATGATCCACCTTTGGAAACAAGGACAAGCCTTGAAATTTCCCTTGTTGGTTATATTAAACAGAAGGGCTCTTGAAAAGGTCCACCTTACATTAATTCTCCGACGCTTGAAGTGTCACAAATGTCGGGAGTGCCAGAGAATCACCCTTAATCATTGGAGATGAAGGGCGTAATGGGTTGGAGTTTTCCAAATTTCTCGAACGATGCCTGGGAGGGATCCGAATGCAGACCAGAAGACTGCCGGGGCTAAACGCCTAATCGTTTGGGGTCGAGTCCGAGGAAAAAACGATACCTTCGCTAAAATTGATTATTTTTCAGTTCTATTATACCCTCTTAACTATTTTCTTTATTATCCGTTTCGTGCCTTTTTTTCTTAAGTATTATTAAGTTATTGTCCTTTGGAAATAACGACACTGTGCCACCATATTAACATACTATAGATATATATATAGATATATATTATAGATATATATTTGTTTGTTGTAGTCTGGTATTAGAAATGGTTGCGTCACGGTCGAGGAAATTCAGCAGGACCAAAAACCCTATAACTGGAGAGGTATAATCTGGGATAACTCCTGAGTCGAAAGTACACCAACTGCTAAAATTTTAAAACAAATAAAAAAAAACGCAGCGTAAATAATAACTATAGCACCGGATCATTTAATAAATAAATACTGAATGAAACTCGAATGAACATCTCCCGGAATTTTTTTTCCAGTTTCATTACCCGCAATATTCCAAAGTAGAAGGCATAAACAATAAGTAGTCGAGACATGGATGAAGGGAAACTATTAATTCGGAAAAGGAATGAGAGAGGTTACAGCAAGGACTGATGGGACGTTACAAAGAGCCTAAAATAATGCCTGCCTACAGTGCACCACGTGAGGTACACTGATGACGGTATTTCCCTACGGGAGTGCGCTGATGCTAAATTTCCTGCCATCGCTACCGTGCACATATTAATTATTCTGGAAGTTTCACTTACAATGAAACAAAAGAACATCGCTAGGGTACACATCCTGTCTACCTCAAACTAAAACGGGTGAGAGCAGGTTGCCCACAACGAGAGAGAGAGAGAGAGAGAGAGAGAGAGAGAGAGAGAGAGAGAGAGAGAGAGAGAGAGAGAGAAGTGGGTTAAGGAAGATGGGAGATAAAAACCGAGGACCTTCTCAGACCAAATTCTTTGTTCACAAAAGGACCATAAAAGAAAACAGGGACCATTCAGTGGATTACCTGAAAATTACCTGGCCAGTTTTCCTTTTTTTTTCTTCTTTCTTTTTTTTAAGGGAGGCATTGCTAGGAACGCATACCAAAGCACATATCTTCCAGTGAAAATATCCCTGCGCTCGATAAACGCACTGAATCAATTTAATCGTAGCCTACCTGATTCTCATAATCGTATCTCAACCTGCAAACATGTTACGTCTAACCAAAACAATGCCTTTTCTCTTAAATTACTTTCAAAAGTGAATTCTCCGTACACGAATGTACTTCGTGCTGTCTTCCCTTAACCTCCAGCGTTAAAAAAAAAATGACAAAACCGTAAAAAATATCCGAGGTCTTGCTTACACGTGAGAAACCAGAGTTTCGCCACAGCCCTCCCCTAGGCATAAAAGTCCATGGAGAATTAGCCACCACATACGTTCTTTAAATGGTTACCTTGGCCCAGGCCATACGTCAAGCTTTAGACTTCACACTAAAATGCAACTCGACGTGTGGGCCATCCCGTATGCAAAGGCAAGATGCTGGCCAGATATACGTAAGCTTATGCTGTTCTTAAGCTGTTCACTCAACCGTAACAAATGCTTGGTTTTTTAGGGATTAAAGTTAATGACATGCAAACTAAAAGCTCTGACGAAGATAGGTTACTTGACCACGTTCGTCAGTTCCTCAGAGAGAGAGAGAGAGAGAGAGAGAGAGAGAGAGAGAGAGAGAGAGAGAGAGAGAGAGAGAGAGAGGGGGGGGGGGCTAATAGTATATCCACTTGGATATCACATTTATATATACAGTCACATGTAGAAACATTATCATTTATTGAACTAATTTAAATTTTGCAAGAGAGAGAGAGAGAGAGAGAGAGAGAGAGAGAGAGAGAGAGAGAGAGAGAGAGAGAGAGAGACTTTTCTAATCCGCCATTTCCTCCTGCATACTTTCAATCAATCAATGCCTTTGACGAATTACTGAATCATGAATAGATATTTATGGTGAAAGTGTCGATTCCAAATTCAACCATACCTTTTAGAAAATCTATACTAGTCTCTCTCTCTCTCTCTCTCTCTCTCTCTCTCTCTCTCTCTCTCTCTCTCTCTCTCTCTCTCAATACCTGCATTCAATATCATCCAATGATTTCCCTAGCTTAGTTTCAATGCAACACACAATATGCTTCTGTATTTATCATGAGGAACACGCAATCAAACAATAAGTCGTTCACTTTACGAGAAGTACAGTGTGTTTACATAAATACACCAAACCAATGCTCTAATCAGGGCCCCATCCAGCGTCAGTTCACCTGGGATAGTCCACTGTTTCGTAAATTGAAAAGCATCTTTCAGCAAAGTGAATTTAATTCGTAATTGATCAAAGAAAAATACGTCATTTTATGTTAAAGCTAGGATCCATCACCCAGGATTAATCCTGCTACTGCCAATATCATCCTGACCGATGGCCTGGCCTATGGCATCGAAAATATCAGCGTCAACGGTGTCGGAACTTATCAGAAATCAAACATACTGTTATCCAATCAATGTTCTAAGGCTACTTCAGTCTAGCTTGTCATTCGTACTTGTAGACTTGCCGTAGACTACCATCTCGTGTTAATGCTACCCTTACTATATCTCATATACTATGGTATCATCTACAAAGGAATCTTTCCAATCTTGTTTACATTGTCGTAAGTAACTGTAGACTAACTGGAGACACAACAAGCATCACTTCACCGTATTGTCTTTAGACAGCAATAAAGTTTAATGACATCTATCTTACTCGTAACTCTTCACCTCTTTTCTTTGACCGGCTTTGGTTGCAGACATTCTTCCACTCGGTCACTCCTACCCCGCCCCCCACCCATCCCTAATCCTCCAACATACACGACCCCTCCCACCAGGAGGAGGCAAAAGTGGAAGGTGATACCACACGTCTTGTCCCGAGATCCTTCTTTCTTTACTTTCGTACTACGACAACATTCAGCTAAGTTTATATTTGTCCTTCATCTGCGAAGGCAATTATTTACTTTCTGTCCATTAGATCTTCACAAAAACTATTCACTTCAGTTCGATGCAGTGTTAATTCACGGCCGCATTAGTAAGCAAGCAATGCTAGCAAACAGTTAAGGAAGTTCTCGATTTCGATGGCACTCTGCACAGAAATATTCATCGTCCATTATTTGTGTCTAAAAGGCTAATTTCATCAAGTGTGACGAATAAAAACATATAAGAAAATCTACGTTCCCATACCAGCTTAATACATATGATGGGTTTCTTGTTAACTTTGCTGAATCTAGCTTCGAGCCAACATATTTATTATTATACATTGCCTGTGACAAGCGAGTGAATGAACAAAAAATTCCTGTCAACTCCTAGATACGCCTGAAATTCCATGGAATTTTTCATAATAGGTACCCATTAGTTTGTAGATTGTACCGAATAAATTACATAGATCATACATCTCACACACACGCACTATGTATGTATGTATGTATGTATGTATGTATGTATATGAAAATATATATATAGTATATAGTATATATATATATAAGATGATTTCTATATATATAATGTGTGTGTGTGTGTATACAGTGTGTTTGTGTGCATATATGTATATTATATTATATCAATATTATATTATATTTCTCGCACGCATGGACTTATTATGATAACACTTCAAAGTAACTGATAATATTCAAAACCGCTTAACACAACCAATGCACCAGATTCGGTATCAAGTTACATTCAGCCAATTACATAGTAACTGTGCGAGGGATGATGTGTGCAATTATCGCGAGGTGAAATTACACACGAGACACATCACCGTAAACGTAACTACTGTCGTTAGGCTGCTGCATCTGTAACCTCAGACCAGACGATCCATTCCGTTCGTCGCGCTACGCATGCGCGTAACGTCCACTAGTTGATTCTTAATTTTTTTTTCAATTTTTTTTTTTTACCTACGGGAGACTGTCTTTGATGTGTTACTACACAATGACAAACGACTTTCATATTCGTTTCTATTCTTTATGTATACTCGCTGGCACATACTAAGCCTGAATAAAATTTATTATACGTGTTTAATTTACGTATATACATACACAGACATTATACGCTCGTCACTACAAAAGCTTAAGATACCACTGCTTAGGCACGTGTGTGTGTGTGTGTGTGTGTGTGTGTGTGTAGCAGAATATTTTTTAATGCTAATTCATAAATTAGAACATTTTTCTTAAGACTATGGATGAAAACTGGGATCTTTAACCTTCGCCAGATGCTGTAATTAGAACTCGGAAGTTTAGCATCATAACAGCTTATGGACATGCAGGACTTTGAATGTCAGTTGTTTTCCTGGCTGTGCTATACTGCCCAACCCTTAATTCTCATGCAGATGTGGTCCCTGACCTTGGATGCGTGCAAACTTGACACACCAGAGCTCTAAACATGTACACACACACACACACACACACACACACCATGCATTTTTTGTCACTTATACACCCGTAACTTTATGTTCAACAATATCAAATTAACAAATACACTGTAACTTTTAAATAAGAAGTTATACACATATATACAGTGATTTCCCTTAAGTGAACAGATGTAACCATTCATACACTCCAGAGCGCCATGGAAAATTGCGTTAGTTTCAAGTACTATTTATTATTGTTTGTTCGTATATATATATATATTTTTTTATATTTGCTTTCTTATATACTATTTTCATAGCTTTGTTTTCTCTTTCTGGCAAATGGCATCTTTATGTTTAATCCATACGAGTACGTTCAGGTAATGTGTAAAAACAACAACAAAATCTGCTTCTATTAATGCGCACTTAACAGCAAGAGTCGGTCAAGATTAACCAAAAACTGATAAAAATAAAGCAATCTGACATCGATAAAAGTGAAATTCGAACTTTGAAAGCTTCAAGATAACATTTTTTTTTTCAACAAAGCTAGCGTTCCCCCCTCTCCCTCCGCCTATCACCACACTACATTTTTTTCCCCCTAAAATAAGTGGCCGAGAGAAATTAACACCAGCTACGAGACCACTCCAAAGATCGGATTTCCCTTATCTCCCGTCTTTTCTCTCGACAAAATGCAACCACTTCCTCCCCCCTCCAACCCACAAGGGTCTGCTGAGTCTCTCTGCGCAGGACAAAAGAACACGCGCAAGTGACGTCATCAGCATTACGTCATGTCTATTAACATGAAACTTTGTTTACAGAACTTGCATAACGAATCAGTTTATGAGGATGGCAGGCTATATACCACACTCACGATTTACTCTAACTTTCTTGTTCAGGGAACTATGTAGAAATCTTAACCCAATTATGATGCACAAGGAGAGAGAGAATTGTGAATTTAGAATCCTCCAGTGTCAAGATACCAAGGGTCAATAGTATCACAGCAATAAATGATGGAGGAGGAGGAGGAGGAGGAGGAGGAGGAGGAGGAGGAGGAGGAGGAGAAGAAGAGAGAGAGAGAGAGAGAGAGAGAGAGAGAGAGAGAGAGACATAAAAATCAGATTACATTTCTGGTCTTACAAACTGGCTGTTTATCATGGCATATACGTCCTTCACAGAAAGCCATTGCAAGTTTCATGTCTGAGATTGTTTTCATAAACAGCTATAAAACGGCCTTCACTTATAAACAATGTACTCTAAAGTTTGAAATTATAAATTTTCTTACAACCAATTCTGAGAAAATCGTTTATGTTCTGCGGAAAATGCGTAGGATTCTACCCCACTGCGTGACTGCCTCAAGGAACGGATCTTGTGTGGTGGATTTTTTTTTCTTTTTTTTTGGCACGTAACAGTTAGTCCAAGACATTTACACTTGAAGTATAGCAAGCCAGCTAGCTAGCTAGAGAGAGAGAGAGAGAGAGAGAGAGAGAGAGAGAGAGAGAGAGAGAGAGAGAGAGAGAGAGAGAGATGACGAGAAGGGGAGAGAGAGGTTTTTTTGTTTTAATAAATTTTAGCACATTGGCGTTAGACATTTGAGAGAGAAGAGAGAGAGAGAGAGAGAGAGAGAGAGAGAGAGAATCACACATCTCCAGATATTAAAAGAATGAAATGCAACTTCTATTGCTGGCATAAAAGCAACCATTTAGTTCTAAGAAAGTATCATGAGCAGTGATTCCCGAATACGTTCAGCAACCGAATTCCTACGAAGTTCCTAGGGTGTAAATGACATATTCTCCGCACACGAAGAATTGATCAAACATTCGTAAAATCTCCCCCAACTAGCTTCCCATAAAATAGCGCGCGCATCAGCAGAGCGTTCGTGAGAATGCAATATTCAAACGTGCGCTTGCATTTAGCTCTCCAAGCAGAGACAATTCAACTGCAAAGGCAGATCATAACAGATCTACGACTGAAAGGAAAGGGGAAATAGATGGGGGGGGTGGGGGGGGGTTTGTTAAGAAAGCGAAAACGACGGGTATAATGGTAGGGGGAAGAAAAAGGAAATAGGGTGAAAGAAAATGAAATGCTGGTATGAAAGAAAGGAATTGGTGCGATTTTTGAAGGACGCGACCGATACTTACAGAAATGTTCGTTCAGTTGTTCTGATTCCTTCAAAACCTTTGATGCAAGACTCTAATTAGCGCAATCGACGATCATGAAAATATAAGGACAACGTAGTCTTAGATTTCAGGCTAACGCCACCAAGCACTGCACACGATTCCGCAACTGTTCATTGGCCATCCTCTGAAAGTGGCATTTCGTATAAAGTAAAAAGACTATCCCAGTTGACATATATTGCTTAGAAAAAGGAGTCTCAGACGGATCAACTGAACAAGGTCACGAGATCTGGTGTTATATTGAAAACTCTCATTAAAAGCACTAACTATTGCTTTAATAAGATTGCTGATAAAGCTTGCCATAGTAACCAGGTCAAAGATATTACGAAAATGAGTTAAATTCTAAAGCAAGTGATAGGCAAGACTCTAAGATGAGATTAGAGGGGATCGTTATGTTAATTTCCAAAGACATTTAGAAGACTGATTCAAGTAACTGCAAAGGGCAGTTCTATATAATATATCTATATATATATATATATATATATATATATATATATATCATATACAAATCCTCACTATTAAGAAAAAAATGGAATGAATTGAATAACTTATAAAAACTTACCAATAACTCGATTAGAAAAAAAATTCAAAGCAGAGTCTAAAAATAAACTTTCACTTCCCAGTTCACAAAACGTCACCAACCCACTGACACGGGATGGGAGGGGAGCTCACACGACTTTTAAGTTTTTTAACATGTTCGCTGGGATGGATATGCCATTGAAACAGGTTCTGTAGGAATCCTTTACGAATGCGGCTAAAACTATCGCTGGGAGTATTTCTTTTCCTTTTTTTTTTTTTTTTTTTTTTTTACGTTTTTTTTTTTTGTTACGTTGCATGGAACCCAACCAGTGGTTATTCACCAACGAGACCAAAGGCTTCACGTGACTTCCGAATCACGTCGAGAGTGAACTTCTATAACTATATATAAACATCTCTAACTCCTCAGTGGAATGCCCGAGAACCGAACTCGCGGCCACTGACTTGGCAGGCCAAGAGCAATACGATCACGCCATGAGGCGCTTGTTTTTTTCCTTCGTGTTTATTTGATAGCATTCACATGCATCTGACTTACCTGCTAAACTTACAATCTAATAAAATCTTCTTTAATTTGTTTCAAGACAGACTGCTTTAGTTATCAGCACCTTTAAATCCTAAGAATGATTTATTCATAATCTATGGAATATTTCCTGTTGTTTTTGAAGGAGACAATGTTGCTTAAAACACCAATGATGGCAAATAAAAACTTCAAATATGAGATTTTTTTTATCATATTCACTGAAAACAATCTCCAACACATTCAGTAGAGGAGTGGAAAACAGGAAATGGGTTTGATTTTTTTTACTAAATAGCTGCTGACTACACAATCACTAACGCCACCTGTTGTATGGATTATAAACATGATTCTTTAACAAGGATCTCCAAGTCTAGAAACCGGAGAAGCAACTGACTACACAGTCTCTAACGCCATCTGTTGAGTGGATTATAAACATATTCTTTAACAAAGATCTCAGAGCAAGAAACAGGAGAAGCGACTGATTACACTGTCTCTAACGCCATCTGTTGTGTGGATTGTAAACGCAATTCTTTAACAAGGATCTCCAAGTTTAGAATCAAGTCAAGTAACTGACTACACTGTCACTAACGTCATCTGTTGTGTGGATTATGTGGATTATAAACATGATTCTTTAACAAGGATCTCCAAGTCTACAAACAGGAGAAGTAACTGACTACACTGACGCCAACGCCATCTGTTGAGTGGATTACGAATATTTCCCTAATAACACTGACAACGATGCTGCTGACTGCGTTAATATGACATACTCAAAAGCCATAAAACCCAAACAAATGAAAACGAAACATTGAGAGGAATTCCAATCACTGGAGAGGTAGACGAACTCTCAAGTTGCCACAATCACATCGCCACCATGCGATAGGCTAATCAGCGACGTTCAGGTTTAAATCAGAGCTCCCCAGATATACCAAGCTGAGAGAGTGATAAGGCCGACAGGAGACACTACGAGGAATAAATCCGGCAAATCTATCAACGTCACTCATGTTGTTTCTTCTGTCATCGCCTCGAGAGCGACTTTCAGGTCACTATAATTCTTTGAGAACGGCCAACGCAGAATCTGAGGAATTTATTTCTGGTGATAGAAATTCTTTTCTCGATATAATGTGGTTCGGATCCCACAATAAGGTGACGAATTGGTTCCTAGCCACGTAAAAATATCTAATCCTTCGGGCCAGCCCTAAGAGAGCTGTTAATCAGCTCAGTGGTCTGGTAAAACTAAGATATACTTAACTCTTTGTGAAGGGAATTTCGCGGTTACGATGTAGCTCGAGATGTTAGACCATAGCTGGGTTGACAAGATTCTAGATTGTTTTAAATTAACGCACAGATTAATTAGATAAAGACTGATTAGGAAAAACTCAAATCTCATCGTTTTTATACGGATTAACATCACACTGGTGTACTTTGGGAGAAGATATTTACAAATGCAACGTTTTTGTAATGGAAAATCCTTTATGGCGATGAAATTGATCAGTATTACAATCTGTTAATTCACAATAATTTGCATATTCTTTATATTGAGCAATGCACTGAAAACCATTCATATATACTAATCACACTTAAACGAAAACATCTTAGGAGAATTCGACATATTCAAGAGCGCACACTCCAAGCTTAACATACAGGCTTTCTTGGGCTTTCAACTCGTTGGGAAAAAAAAAAAACAAAAAAAAAATCTTCCATTAATCAAGCTCTTAAGGTAGATAAATATTTATTGCCCTCTCATTTATTATGCTTTAACTTTGTTTATCCCTCTTATAAACAACTCAAAACAACTGGGCATTAACATGGGGGTAGGGCGCCTGAAACTCATACACACACCTGACATGTGACCTCGGACTGCATACGCGATAAACCTAAGGTCAACTCTGTGTGTGTGTGTGTGTGTGTGTGTTGTGTTGTGTGCGTGTGTGTGTGTGTTGGATAATCCATTTTCAAGACAAGAACCTTGAACGTCGACTTAACCAACATCTTATCTCCCTTTATCCTTGAGTCTGCGTATATTTTTACCCCACGTTTTATCTCTCATGACTCAAGGTCTTTTTTTTAAAATAAAACATGTACGTCTCAATCATATTTCAATAATTTCATGACTATTATTATTATTATTATTATTATTATTATTATTATTATTATTATTATTATTAATTAAATGGAGATGGCCCTTTTTTAGTCATGTTCTGTTCACACAAATGGCAGCATCAGTAAACCTGATTTTATAAAAGGTTTCTTTAAATGAGAAGAACTTCAATAAAATAAATTCC
This sequence comes from Macrobrachium nipponense, assembly GCF_015104395.2. Taxonomy (NCBI): domain Eukaryota; kingdom Metazoa; phylum Arthropoda; class Malacostraca; order Decapoda; family Palaemonidae; genus Macrobrachium; species Macrobrachium nipponense. Next base: position 102,939,955 of record NC_087205.1, on the reverse strand, counting down.
ACAGATGTTATTCTTTTAAACAAAACATCATCATACATCATCTCATCATCATATATCATCATTATTATTATTATATATTTATTATATTATTATTATAAACGTGGGAGACAGCAAAAACAGTCTTACGATTCAATTAATATAAAAAATCAGATAAAAATATCCTGCAAGCATAATCAACATGTAAAAAAAATTCTTTATGGTAATTAACGACAATCTAAGCCTATAAGGACAAATTCAAATACTGTATTAATCGATGATGTCTGATTAATAATAATAGAAGGCCTATGTCAGCTTCGCATTCCTAAACCTTTGAAAAGAACTGAAGGTATAAAATCGAAATGTGAAAAAATGTTCAGTCGACCATAACATTAAAAAAAATGCCCAAAAATAACCTGATGGCTAGAGAGAGAGAAAAAAAAAACTGGAAACGGTTTCGATATTCGATATATCAGGAGACCTTCAGCAATCTGAATAATGAGGAATGAATTTCCTTTTCTATCCCATAATAGTCAACTTGGGCCAAAGCCACCAGACTGCTTTGGGAATTGTACAAGTCGATATCTCTCTCTCTCTCTCTCTCTCTCTCTCTCTCTCTCTCTCTCTCTCTCTCTCTCTCGCTCCCTCTCTCTCTCTACACATTACAGTTCATAAAATTGACTGTGTGTGATATTAACTTAAGATAGGTATAACTACCTATAATGTCACTGGAACATATGTAATATAGTTAGACCTCTGCTACATTTATTTAGTATTCCATATGAAATCTTTTGGTATACCCTAATTACTATAGATGCAAACAATATTATTGTTACTATGTACCTACTCAAATGTCTGACGCCAATGTGCGCAATATTTTTATTAAAACAAAAATTTTTTTTCTCTCTCTCTCTCTCATCAAAATCAAATCAACCACTTCTGCGACATCGTAATAATGCACACGACAAAAATTTGCTAAGAAAAGGTAATCACTTCCATATCAAATGCTTTTGCTAGCATTTGAATATCTTCATCGAAATTAGACCACATATATATATATATATATCATATATAATATTTATATATATATATATTATATGCGTATAATTTATATATATAAAATATATAATAATATTGATATATATCTTATTAATATAAATTATTTTATATATTTAATTTATTTTAGATAGATATCACATTGGATTTTATATGATAATTTGTTGGTAAACAGAATTTATTTATATATATATATATATATCTATATATATATATATATATAATATATATATTAATAGTACTTAAAATTTTAGATAGATATTTCACATGGCTTTTCTATGGCTTTAATTTTTTAAGAAGGCATTTCTTGTATAATAATTATATATATTTATATATATATATATATATATATATATATATATATATATATATGACTACATTATATTGACCATCACTGACTAAGGAATGAAAGAATGAAAGAGAATCCAACACTAGAGAAATTACAAATAAAAGAAAAACGAACAATAAGACGACCAACAAAGAAAAGACAGAAGAAAAGAGAGAGAGAGAGAAGAGAGAGAGAGAGAGAGAGAGAGAGAAGTCTCTGGGTGTGCTGTCTTTCATGACCTAGCTGGGGGGGGTATGGCTGCATTTGTGAGATGACCTACCAGGCGGGTGCATAGTCAGGGTTGAAGAGGAGGAGAAGGAGGGTCGGGGGTTAGGTGGGAGGGGTAAGTGGGGAGGCAGCAAAGCCGGAGACAACAGGGTTGGTGCAACAGAATGCATCTCATGTTGCAAAGTGACGTTCCTTCCTTCGGCCGCAAGGAGATATAGCCCTTTTATATAAGGAGTGGGATTATTATATATGTTGAGCTCACCCTCCCGTCGACATGGTCTGACCTTAGTGACAGTTCTGTAGACATTTAGGTTCCTTCTGTTTACTTATCTGTTTATCTACTCGGCAAAGGGGAGCCTCCCTTGGATACCATTTCTGGCAAACCGTTTTTAATCTTTTTATTTTCTAAACAGATTTTCACCTTCCATATCGGTCACAATTTACAATATAAACTTTTCAAATTAGAACCTCAGAGGACCAAGGAGGAAGCTGTATTCCACTGGCCCTCGTGAGAGGCTAGTTTATCAGACTACCCGTTTTTATCCTGTTCAAAGTGTAGTCGAGTAACCCCACTCATTAACATGGGCTCTGCAACATATGTACATTAAGTTATTATCAATATACAAATATATTATAAAGTTTATTTACATTGACAACAGGGATGTCCTCTACATATCTTAACGTGAGTAGTAGTAGTAGTAGTAGTAGTAGTAGTAGTAGTAGTAGTAGTAATATATAATAATAATAATAATCATAATAATAATAATAATAATAACAGAAATCAACATAAGATCGTGAGTGCTACATAAATTTACGAAAGTAATAAAAATAATTTTAACCTGAATTATTATTGTTAGAATGGATAGTCATATAGTAATATTGGTGTTAAATCCTAACCCTACCCTCACATTTGATGCCCTGACTGTTACTGGATTAGCCTGAAATCATTCTCATTACCGTCCATCATTTTAAATGGGCACGCGCTTTGCGAATCTGGATTCCGAGAGGAGTAGAATGGAATGGAATATCAAGTTTAGGCTAAAGGCCAAGCGCTGGAACCTACGAAGTCATTCAACGCTGAGAGGGAAGTTGAGAGTAGAAAGGTTTGAAAGGCGTAACAGGAGGAAAACCTCGAAGCAGTTGAACTATGAATCACTTGTTAGGAGAGGATGGAAAGTAAGAAGGATGTAAGATTATATGAACGAGGAACAGTTAAAGGAATGAAAGGGGTTGCAGCTAGGGGCCGAAGGGACGCCGCAAAGAGCACTAAGTGCCTACTACAGTGCGCCACATGAGGTGCACTGATGGCATTACCCTCCTACGGGGGGAATTCTGAAAGGCACACTCGTGCAGGTGCAGTCACGACTTTTATAGAGGTCTCAGGGAAGTTTAAATGCTGAATGCACATGTTTCTCTCATCATTATCACCTAAAACAGAATCCTACATATTAATGCATAACACATTAAAGCTTATAATCCTGTGGTACAAATTCTGGCAATAATTGTTTGTTTGTTTTTACATTGCATGGAACCAGTGGTTATTCAGCAACGGGAATAACGACTTTACGTGACTTCCGAACCACGTCGAGAATGAACTTCTATTACCAGAAATACGCATCTCTAACCCCTCAGTGGATAATGGCAATAATGTTCGGGGACTCTTGTATTTGAAAACCGGTTTTTTGCCAGGAAAAGGATATCATCAGCACAAACAATAAGTGCTGTTCCCCAGGGGAAACTTCAAACTAACAATGACATTGCTGAGGACACTGAATATGGTTAGACTCAACATCTCACCTTGAAGGATGCAGAGTTCAAAGTCCTTTATGCAGGGGACCACCACCCTTCGAAAAACACGTAACCTTCCCCGTCTGTGAGGTGATCTTTAATCCATTTTTGTCGACTAATGCGGGACTATTTATCCATTCGCTTTGTTCAAAATGACAAGCCTAAGAATATACAGAATATATTGCTGAACTTTTGCCGAGAAATGTTTTATTCAGGAAGCTGCTCCTTTTCCTTTTACGAACTCATTCAGGTTTGGGTTACACCAAACTTGGGGTAAAAGCCCTCATCAAAATGATGCTTTCTAACTTTTACAGAAACAGGAAGAAAGTGAATTTGGTCTAAAATTTCCTGGACTACTTAGGCTATATACCTGTTTCCACCGGTATGCCATTTTTTTTTCTCCCTCTCTCAAATCATACTGAAAAGCTTAAGGAGAGGACTGTCAGAAGTATCCCGTCCTCTCCCGGTGCTACTGAATTGATTTTCTCTACCAAAGACAAAATCTCTTTCTGTTGATGTATCAGGCGAGCATCTCATGCACATGATAATTTTACCCATCCACCCCCCCCCCCCCCCCCCCCCCCCCCCCCCCCCCCCCCCCCCCCCCCCCCCCCCCCCCCCCCCCCCCCCCCCCCCCCCCCACCCCCCCCCCCCTCTCCCACGCACCATCTCCTCTACCTTACCTTACGGGTCTTCATGAGCTGCTTCTTAAGTGCGAATTCCTCATGTCATATCAATATATTTCCATACTTTCTATGAGCCTGGGTCATGGTGGATAATACTCTGCTAGCAACTGGATTCCCTGTAGTTTACCTACTGAATATCACCACCTATGGGACGGTATTTTATAAGCATTTTCAGCCTGGTTGATATTTAGATTCTGAAGGGCGTCTGTAAAGGATGTTTTAGGTTGACAGAATATACGATTTAGGCCGAAGTCCGAGCGCTGGGACCTATGAGATCATTCAGTGCTGAAAGCGCCTCAGTGGCGTGGTCGGTATGGTGTTGGCGTGCCACCTCGCTGGCCGCGAGTTCGATTCTCGGACACTCCACTGAGGTGTGTGAGATGTGTATTTCTGGTGATAGAAGTTCACTCTGGACGTGGTTCGGAGAAGCACGTTGGTCCCGTTGCTGAATAACCACTGGTTCCATGCAACGCAAAAACACCATACAAACAAACAAACAATTCAGCGCTGAAAGGAAAATTGAGAGTAGGAGGTTTCAAAGGTGTAACAGAAGGAAAACCCCAGCCAGCTGCACTGCTGAACACTGTCAGAAGAGGGTGGGTATTCGGATAGGCAAAGGATGTTTTATATTACTCCTTCATTCCTTCAATAACCGAAAAAGATTTGGGAGAACGCAAGACCCAAAGCCCTCCTTATATCACTGCAAGAACCCCACCTCACCCCCATCCCCTTCCCCTAGACCACCTGAAAAAAAAAAAAAAAAAAAAAAACGCACACACACACACACACGATGGACTGTTTTCAGTTTTTCTGTCGATAATCGTGCACCTGAATCAGGAGACTCCCACATACGCTTAAGTTTTATCAATGGCAAAAAACTATAATACTCAATCGTAAAGCTTTATCCAACATCATGCTACTGACCAGCGATTTCTCATGGTACTACTTCTTCAGCGAGTACCTAAACTTGGTGATAGATGGAGAGAAAACATAAAAAAACAAGTAACCTTCAAACTACTTAACATAAGTTTTAACCCAAGAGCAGATTAAAATATACTGTTCTTCGTTCTCAGTCAATTCTGCCTGGTTTCGCGGTCCTTCTTCGACTGCCAGCAACAGGTCATCCAAGAACCACGTGATTCGTTTAGTCTTTACACTTTTACCTTCTACACACATATATACTTTAATACGTAAAAGTTTATATGTACGAAATACGTGAGGAATGTATCTAGAAAGAGAGAGAGAGAGAGAGAGAGAGAGAGAGAGAGAAGAGATGAACTGGCTTCTTTCGCATGCCAAGGTCACTTATCCAAACGGTGCACATAAAACACACGCATACGAACGAACGAACGAACGCACACACGCACTCGCAAGTACCGACCAACCCATCCGAGGACAGAGACCCGCCTGCTACCAGCCATGCCTGAACAAAGGACAAAAGGTGTTTCTTCCAACTTTCGTCTTCGTCTGCTGCTGCATCTCGCACAGTCAACGTCAGCAGGAGCAGGAGGAGTAGGAGTAGGAGCAGCAGGAGCAGGAGCAGGAGGAACAGGAGCAGGAGCAAGAGTAGGAGCAGGAACATCCTCGATTTTCAATCGTGTGTAAGGCATTTCCCCCCAAATTAGAACTTCAGGATGTACTGCTAATCTAATAACTATTTTCTTTCGGCGGATGTTCCACCAAGCATCTTTGTTATCGTACGTTGGTCCGGATGTGCCGAGTCACCTTTTTTTCGGGGGGAGAGAGAGAGAGAGAGAGAGAGAGAGAGAGAGAGAGAGAGAGAGAGAGAGTCTAATAATCATGAACAGCAAGATCAGATAAGCAGCCTTCCTGCCGAACTTGATCTTGAAGGAAAAGCATTTTGAGGACAATGATCTTTGTGTGTGTGTGTGTGTGTGTGTTGTGTGTGTGTGTGCGCGGGGGGGGGGGGGGGAGGGGGGGGGGGGGGGTGAACATATGCGGTAAAAGATAAAAAACTGAATTCAACATAAGGACTATTAACTCTTTTGAATTTTTGAATTTTAAATCTTATAAATAATAAAAGGATCAGTTAATGCATTCAAAGAATTTCATACCTCACCTGATCTTATCCTATATACTGAGGGCATACATTTCTCCAAAAAACAACCATGTATTGACTGATTGATTGACTGATTCATGCTAACCAGCATTGCAAGGAATATAAGAACTGAAGTAAGAAATAAATGTCTCTGACTGACGATAGATATAAAAACCTTATCATAAAGAATTTCATGAAACACTAGACACAAATCCATCCACGCTTTTGAAATACTTCAACAGCGAAGTAATTCACGTTCGATAAGTGATCATTAAATTATCTAAGTACTAAATTTATAATTCAGCGAATAATGAAATAAATCATAATCAACTTTTATACTGTATTCTTTTGAAAAATAATACTGGATGGTCCGTTTGTTTGTTCGTATGGTGTTTTTATGTTTGCATGGAACCAATGGTTATTCAGCAACGGGACCAACGGCTTTACGTGACTTCCGAACCACGTCGAGAGTGAGCTTCATCACCAGAACTATACATCTCTGACCCCTCAGTGAATTGCCCGAGAATCGAACTCGCGGCCACCGAGGTGGCAAGCCAAGACCATACCGATCACGCCACTTAGGCGCTTAATACTCGATGAAATCTTATAGCTTTTCCTCCATTACAGCATAAAAGTTGCACCGTGCTGGTCGATCGGTCTGTAGAAAATCTTCAGTTAAATAAAGGAATATATTACCTGGTGTCTTTTTAAAACAACAATGAGCAGCGACTCGTTAAATCTTAAAAGGGAAGCATTATTAGCAGATACTTCTAATAACAAGTTACATAAGAGCAGACTATTTTTACTTGACAAGAAATCGTGACGAATCACAGCGTCCAGAGATGATCTGGTTATGTGGGAATAATGGGAGACGGGGGGGGGGGGGGGGGGGGGGGTGAAATAGATGATGTGAAAGATATTGGAAAAAAATTACCGCCTTAATATCCAAGGAGATGGAACAGAGTGACGCAACACCAATATTGAGATTTGACGCGCTGATGATGCGCCTTTTTTCTAGGTGTATAAAACTGCTGATGTTGTGGAAGTTTTCTGCACTGGGGTTCATCCATATCTTAGTTTGGGAGGGAAAAGCTCAAGTGTGAGAGAGAGAGAAGAGAGAGAGAGAGAGTGAAGAGAGAGAGAGAGAGAGATATTTTTTTTCTACTTTCCAACTTTCACGAACTTTCAGCATCATTACATCCTGTCCGCTGCAATACCCATACATGTCAAGTTTTTTTAGGGGGAAAGGGAGGGGGGAGAACTTGCAATTGTCCTTCCACACACACTCACACACCACACAATTTCCACACCAAAACCATCAAGGTCGTCTGCTATGTGGCGCTGCAACGGCGCTGCTAAATCCATTGAGCTCGGAGGCGCTCAGAGAGCCCACAATCTAATCTTGTTTACCGTCAATTTTATACAACTCGGCTAAACAATGCCTTCCTCTTCTCCTTGCACGCTGCCTCTGCAGTCGTGGCAAAAAAAAGGAAAAGAAAAAAAAAACTAAGAGTTCAACAGTCGGTTGTGTGAAGTCCGCTTTTTGAAGGTGGCAGAGATAAAAAGAGATAAGTACAGGCGTTACCCGGAGATTCGCCGGAAGTGAATCAGTCTTTGAGTGTGATTCTTACCTATCATATATATATATATATATATATATATATGATTATATATATATATTATATATATTATATATATATATATATAAATTTCATTTATATACGTAAGATAGTTCTCAATCTCCAGAGGGCTTTTAATAGCAATATTGACACCTGACTTTTTTTTTAAATCTTCCCACAATTTTTAAAAAACACTTTCCACTGAAAAGCTTGAATCCAGAGGTAAGTAAAACGACTCTATAACTAAAAGTAAATATCCTTCCTTCCCTGGCAGGATTCGAACTCCCACACGAAGGATATCGGTACCCACCAAGCTTTGAAGAACTACCAGTAGTATATATATATATATATATATATATATTATATATATAATATATATATATACATATATATATCTATATATATATGTATATTATGTATGTATGTATAATATGTATGTATATATATATATATATATATATATATATATATATATATATTATTAGGGTCTATTCTTCTTGTTAACAAAACACAAACCAAATTTACGTTAAAAAAAATTAGCAGACGAAAATGCAACTTAATTTAGGTAGCCTATTATTAAAAAAAAAAGAAAAAAAAAAAAAACATTTCCACAGACAGGAACATCATAATTAGAACTGTGACGGAAATCCTCTTAAAATACATTAAATATAACTGGCATCATTCACTACATCCAGCTAAATACAACAGTAAACATTCACACGAACGTCCAGGGAATCCGGAAGTTTACAGTTCGCTGTATTTGTTCGTATGGTGTTTTTACGTTGCTTGGCCCCAGTAGTCATTCAGCAACGGGACCAACGGCTTGACGTGACTTCCGAACCACGTCGAGAGTGAACTTCCATCACCAGAAATACACATCTCTGACCTCTCAATGGAATGCCTGAGAATCGAACTCGCGGTCACCGAGGTGGCAGGCCAAGACCATACCGATCACGCCACTGAGGCGCTTGTATTTGACATCCTCCGAATACAGCTGTATTATGTGTGAACCGCTGGCAGGAAACCTTCGGGGTAAAGGCACTAAACTGGTCGGGATGAGGTAGGAGACAAAAAAAAAAAACTGGTGATTAGACGTCGGGAAGCCAAAACGACTCACATATATAAATCAGGGTCATCCTACGTAGCTATTTCACACAACATAATTCGCCCAAATACTCAATTACGACATTAACCGGGATCAAGAAGACGAATCTTCGTCGTAATGAAACACAAAAATGCTAATAACTTAACCCTGGCGTCACCCGGCGATATTAGGCGGTAGTTGCGAATGAGAAGGGCGGTTAAATAATCTCTTTAAAAAACAACCGCGCTTTTAATAGCCAAATTGAATTTTCCTTTGGGGACATTATACAGCATTTCTCAAGTTAAATACTTTCAGAATGACGTTTATTTCCCTCCTTTTAATTCACGTCGTAAACTAACTTTTTTTTCCCAAAAAACTTGGTTCTAAAGGTGCGTTCATACGGTCGAACGATGTCCGACGGACAAGCAATGTTACCAATTAACAATTGTCTGCCGGTCTTTACCTTGTGAGCAGAGTAAAAACATTGGTATACAACCTCATCTGGTACTAATGTTTGTTGCCCTTTCTACTTTCATCGTTTCAACTCTTATGACGTCATCCTGCTTCGCCTATGATATGGTAACAGTGCTTGTCCGTCTAACATTGTTCGACGGTGTGGACGCACCTTAAAACAGAGGTAATCGCATTTACGCCAAATTTTATATTGAATAAATAAAAGGGCAACTTCCAATACGAATTATATAATGTAAAAGTTGGTAAATTTTACTGCATTGTAATATATTGGTTTGATTGATTTATATACCTTCTTTTAGTAGAAGGAAGGAAAACAATCCACTGGTAATTATAACTTACCCATACATGACATTTGTATTTGTAAAATATTCATGATAACTCAATCAATTTTTTTACTTCATTGGCAGCAGAGCAAATGATCGTATGGTGCCAGGAACGGATCACTTTCATTTGAGAGAGAAAAAAAAACTCGGAAGAAAAAAAAGAAAAAGAAAAAAAGAAACAGAAATCTTCCACCTACTGACTGACATCAAAGTATACCGAATCGTACATCATCTTGAGACATTAAACAACAGAGCTGAGTACAACAACTCTACACAAGGTTCAGGATATCAACCTTTAAGAAAAAAATAAATAGATCAAATTCTGGCCAGACAAATTACATAAATCTCCAGCCATCTGCGCCCGGGTCCCGTGTCGCGTAAACTCGTTCTAAGTAAGGCAAGTTTTTGTAACCAAGCACTTATTAAGAACCGGCCAGTGCCATTCCTGGGCACCGAGTGTAACTCCGCTACGATATACAAATACCATTTATGCTTTAGAATTATGTAAATGAAACATACAACTACCATTGTTGCTCCAGAATTATGTAAATAAACATCGCATTCCCATGTTTGTTAGTCGATGCCATATCTGTGTTGCCATGTTACCCGAATTCGTAAACACGCTACAGAGCTAAATCAGTTTCCTTTTCGGTTTCGGTGAATTAAAATTCGGAACAATAATAAACCTCGATAAACACACTTCCTTCCATCTCCCTCCATCGAGTCCTTCCTAGCAATCTTTATTTCTCTATTACTTTACATTCGTATACGTTCTTCTGCAATATATTTCATGGAGACAAACTTTGAACTACTTAGAATCGGCGTATCTATCAGTTTCTTTTGCTCAGCGTGAGAAATATAGTATATATCCGCTGAATCTTTTTCTTGCTAGAATGAAAAATGGACATGACACATCTAAATAAAAACTTATAATGGTAAATAAAATACTGGCACTATATTATATAAATACTTCAATAAATTACTCAATGACAGATTAGGCTACATACTAATTACTACATAAATCTACAAAATATCTACACATGCGTTACTGATAAAAAAAAAAACAAGGACTAACTTAACCTACGTATGATAAACTTACTAACATTAAGAAATCAGGAAAAAGTACTATAACGGCAAATATTATATAAAAAAAAGGTACTACCACCTGAAAGACGTGCCCTACATCAAGGTCGTCGGCTGATGCTGCTTGACTCTTACCTGGAAAGAAATAAAAAAAAAAAAGGGAATTAGTAAGATTTCCCTGATTTCAGAAAGTCATCCTATACTACATCACATATGACGTTGTCACAGCCTTAGGATACACCCAAAGTCAAGTCAGTCAGATAAGTGTCTTGAGTACCTTCAATACTTATTTCATTTTCAATGTTATTTTGGGAATCATATTTGTTTGTCCTCGAATGGTCCAAGTGAGTGTGTGGAAAATGGAGCAGGAATATATCCATTATGCCAAGGCCAAGCGCTGGGACTTATGAAGTCATTCAGTGCCGACAAGGAATTTGAGAGAAAAGAGGGTTTGAAAGGTGTAATAGAAGGAGAGCCTCATATAAGTTGCACTATGAAACAATTGTAAAGAAAGGGCGAAAAGTAAGATGGAAGCAAGAGAATATGAACGGAGGTATAGTAAAAGGAAGAAAGCTAATAACAAGGAAAAAGAAAAGAAAAAGAAAGAAACCTAACTAAAAGGAAAGGAACGAACTAAATAAGTGTGTGTGTGTGTGTGTAAGAAAGAAGGAGAGAGAGAGAGAGTCTGTACAAGAGTGGGATGAAATGCAATACCCTAATGTATACAGCTCTGTTCATAGTAGAAACGGCTTCTCCCACTACATACATAAAAGGCTTCTTAAATTATGCAAGAGGTGATGCGAATATTCGCCTGTATAGAATAACAATCGCACTGGAGAGAGAAAGTGAAATATGAACATATTAGAGGTTTTCAAATTCTTGAACCTTGGAGTGATTAGCAACAAAAAACTTGCTGACATACAGGAAATAAAATTATACCCCAATTGGAATATAAAATTTAGGCCCTGGGCTAAAAGCGCTGGGACCTACGAAGTCATTCAGCGCTGAAAATAATGTTGGAACAATTATTAAGAGAGGGATGGAATATGAGGTGGAAGAAAGAGAATATAAACCGAGGTACAGCAAGAGGAATGAAAGTGGTTGTAGCAAGGGCCCAAGGGTCACTTAATTAATGCCTACAGTGCACCACGCGAGGTGCTTTAACGGCACTACTCGCCCCCCCCCCTACAGGAAGCATGCCTAAGATCAGGATATCAAGATGGCAGAATAATGATCTGGGAAGCGAAACGATATCAAATACGAAAGACTCGAGACTCATCACTACCATTACTGGAAAATTATACCGTCCGTTTTTTTACGATTTTACCGTTACTGCTGTGATAACCATCCCGCTGCCATCTTCAATCTCCCAATAATCATAGTCATTATGCTTACAACTATTATAACCTTAATGACAGTGTACGTGTGTGCGTTTGTGTGCATTGCGACAAAAAATATATACATATTTCGCTCAAGCACTTTGCTACATCCCGAAAAAAAATTCAGCCGGGGGCGAAAGAAGAAAAAAAAAGTAAAATGCGGAAACATCAATAAGTCTACTTAGCTTGACTGGAAGGTCAGAGGTTAACAAATGAGGTCATGGAACTTGAACCTCCATCGCCACAAAGCATCGCGAGAGAGTGGGCGAGGGAGCAGAGGCTGATGCCCCTGTGAACCGTAACACGCCCTTAAAAACTTTTGGAGATTGACGCGAAGAGAGGTTCTAATGCCTTGGAAAATGAAGAATTATAAATGTGTAGAAAACAAAAGCGAAAACTACCCAATTTGTGATTTAGTTGAGGCTGTTTACGGATATACTAAGTTTGTCATATGATAAATAACAATACGATTAAAAGAATTTTGGATAAGTTTTCAAAGTTTTACATACGCTATTAGTTATCTCTACTCAATGTTTGGATACTCATTAAAGATCCCTTACAACATTTGTAAATAAGCCAGTTGTATTATAGATTGTACAAGAAACTGCTGAGTGGGCTTGTCAGCACGCTGAAATGCTCCTTTTGATGTATTATTAATGTCAATAAATATTTTGAATTTGAATTGAATTTGTACTAAGTCAGCAGGAGTTCTTTCATATATCTTGGTTAAAAGCTTACGAAAGTGACCATGGGTCTAAAGATACAGGGAGCTACCTATTCATTTCCTAATTTTACATTGCGTAAGAGGAACCATTCTGGTTCTGCGTCTCCACCCTCCCACACAAGATACACATATATATATATATATATATATATATATATATATATATATATATATATATATATATATAGAGATGAGAGAGAGAGAGAGAGAGAGAGAGAGAGAGAGAGAGAGAGAGAGGCTTACCATGTGTTGTTTGTTTGTTTGTATGGTGTTTTTACGTTGCATGAAACCAGTGGTTATTCAGCAACGGGAGCAACAGCTTTACGTGACTTCCGAACCACGTCGAGAGTGATCTTCTATCACCAGAAATACTCATCTCTAACACCTCAATAGAATGCCCGAGAATCGAACTCGCGGCCACCGAGGTGGCAGGTTAAGACCATATCGATCACGCCACTGAGGCGGTGCGTACCAAGTGTTGTGGGGTTAGACACAACGCTGGTGAGCCTTCAGTGTAGGAGTATGAAGATCCAATAATATGGAGACTTTCTGCGCAAGGAATTCAGCCACGATTGAGTCGGTACTTCACAGTGAATGAGAACCAGCCCCTTCAGGAGAAACGGCTTAATGTTGAAAAAAATAAAGCTCGATAGTCAGATATAAAGTTTGAAAAACTTCATATAATTCGTTCTCGCAATCTGCAAAGCACAAATTCGTACGAGAAACTACAATACAACAAAAGCCGTAAAGTCAATGACAATGGGTTAATGATTCTCAGTCGCATCATAATAGTGCCCGGGAGGGTAGAAATCCTTGGCACTATGCCACAGGTAGGAGTAATATTTTGTGGGTGTAGCATATCATTAAATAAAGGGAGTCGGCAGGCCTGTCGCTATACATTACTTTTTTACCCTGTAAAATCATATTTTGTAATATTCTTGCCTTGATAAGCAGCTTGCTGAGAGAGAGAGAGAGAGAGAGAGAGAGAGAGAGAGAGAGAGAGAGAGAGAGAGAGAGAACTTTTAGATCATCAACAAGCGGCTACACGAAATAAAAAAACAGACGCTGAAGAAACATGTGAGCCTGCACAGAAAGAGAGAGAGAGAGAGAGAGAGAGAGAGAGAGAGAGAGAGAGAGAGAGAGAACTTTTGATCATCAATAAGTGGCTACACAAAATCAAAACAGACGCTAAAGAAATGTGTGAACCTGTAACAGAGAGAGAGAGAGAGAGAGAGAGAGAGAGAGAGAGAGAGAGAGAACTTTTGATCATCAATAAGTGGCTACACAAAATCAAAACAGACGCTGAAGATAGTGTGAACCTGTAACAGAGAGAGAGAGAGAGAGAGAGAGAGAGAGAGAGAGAGAGAGAGGTGGGGGACCTATCCCATAGACATTGGATCCCAATAGGAGTTGGACAAAGCACCTCCTTCAGCTGGACACTGTAGAATGAATGTCGTTTCCGGGAGTTCGTGGTTGGGTCAAAAATCACAGGTGACAATGAAGTTAACCTGGGCTACCTATGGCTCGTATTTTCATTTGGGTATGGACTGAAAACTGTATTCGATTAAAGTAGTAATGCGGTAGAGTATTATTACTGAAGGCGATGGCAACAGCATTACTTTTCATGATTATTATAGAATCCCATTTGCCCATTCGTTTAATTATTTAACGAATCATACGAAAAGGACAATAAGGTATATATAATATATATATATGATATATAGATACCATTGCCATGTCGTTTAATGATTTAAAGAATCCTACGAAAAGGACAAGATATATAGATATATATTACTATATATATTATCATAGATATATATAATATATATTATATATATAAAATAGAATGGTATATGTATGTGTGTGTTCGTGTGGTGTGGTGGACACCACCAAAGGGAAAATGAAATACTGGGTACAAATCCTGACGGATTTCGCCTTTTAGTGTTTTCTGGGGCATCTTCAAGGGGGATCTGATGATATATATATATATATATATATATATATATATATATATATATATATATATATATATAGTATATATATATAAAGTCGGCTCGATAAAATGTTCACACCTACATTCATATATTATTGAAAAATAAAGCTTAAGAATTACTCCAATAACAAACTCAAGCCGTAAAATAAGAAAAAAATAAATCAATAAAAACGGGAATAACCGCTTAGATAATGGAGCCATTATCACTTTTGTGATTGATACCACTATCATTTAACGCATTCACGAAGGCCCCTATTACCATCTAGTGTGACATTCCAGAGGAGGACCAGGGCACCATTCTCTCGGCAACAGACTCTCCTCCTCCAGTTCATGGTGAAGGACACTTACAGGATGAGAGGTCAGGCAGTTATAGGCAATGCAAATTAGGATTCCATCACCAGAAAGGAATGCATTTGTACCCCTAACTTTTATATACTTGTCCTTTCTTTGGGTTTAAATAAACCTTGGAGAGGGATTCGATATTTTTTATTAACTTTTACATTCACTGGGACAAATTATCTGAGGTAGGAAGGTTAGGAGGGTGATAATTATAACTAAGAGGAGAGAGAGAGAGAGAGAGAGAGATACTGTTTTATCTGTCAAGAAGTATTGTCACGAAATCTCTTAAGACAAAGAGCCGATGAAAATTTATGAGAGAGAGAGAGAGAGAGAGAGAGAGAGAGAGAGAGAGAGAGAGAGAGAGAGAGAGAGAGAGAGAGAGCTTTTGATTATCAACAAGTGGCTACACATAATCAAACTACACAGGCGCTGAAGAAATGTGTGAGCTTGTTACAGAGAGAGAGAGAGAGAGAGAGAGAGAGAGAGCAAAGCATTTCCGCACCGAACCGACCTCCAGGTGTATTTTACAACCAACCATTCCTCCGCCAGTCCTGTTCATCCTCATCTCTGAGAAAGACCTTTTCCATACCACTATGCCGCACCAATCATTAACTTTAGTACCACCCTTAACTAACACCCAACCCCCCTATCCCCGCCCCCTTCCCCCCCTCCCCCCCTCCCCCACCCCGACACTTCCCTTCCCTTCCCTTCACTCTACAAAGGCTCTTCGGGTGAAGGGAAAGTCCTCTCAGGAAAATTAATGGTTACTCAGGATCCTGTGAAGGATGGCGTACGGATCTTCTACTTTTATGATATAGTTGTAGGGTGTAGGTAAGGCTGAAAAAAATAACGGGTATGAGGGTGTAGTACATAAGTAAACTAAGTCTCATATAAAAATGTACCATTTCATTTCTTCATTTTTTATTTCTTCCATTTTTTTTCTTTTTTTTCCAATGCACAATACATTCTTTAGACTTAGAGGGTTGAATTGTAAGCGTCAATGGACCCGATGGAATTGTTTCATATGTATAAGGTTCATCTCTGAATATATAATAATAATAATAATAATAATAATAATAATAATAATAATAAAATAATAATAAGGGAAATATAGCCAGTAACTACAGGCTTATCACCTGCCTACCAATAATGTGGAAGTTACTAACAGGTATCATCAGTGAAAGGCTATACAATTACCTAGAGGAGACAAACACCATCCCCCACCAACAGAAAGGCTGCAGAAGGAAGTGTAGGGGCACAAAAGACCAGCTCCTGATAGACAAAATGGTAATGAAGAACAGTAGGAGAAGGAAAACCAACCTAAGCATGGCATGGATAGACTATAAGAAAGCCTTCGACATGATACCACACACATGGCTAATAGAATGCCTGAAAATATATGGGGCAGAGGAGGAAAATACCATCAGCTTCCTCAAAATACAATGCGCAACTGGAATACAATACTTACAAGCTCTGGAATAAGACTAGCAGAGGTTAATATCAGGAGAGGGATCTTCCAGGGCGACTCACTGTCCCCACTACTCTTCGTAGTAGCCATGATTCCCATGACAAAAGTACTACAGAAGATGGATGCCGGGTACCAACTCAAGAAAAGAGGCAACAGAATCAACCATCTGATGTTCATGGACGACATCAAGCTGTATGGTAAGAGCATCAAGGAAATAGACACCCTAATCCAGACTGTAAGGATTGTATCTGGGGACATCAGGATGGAGTTTGGAATAGAAAAATGTGCCTTAGTCAACATACAAAAAGGCAAAGTAACGAGAACTGAAGGGATAAAGCTACCAGATGGGAGCAACATCAAACACATAGATGAGACAGGATACAAATACCTGGGAATAATGGAAGGAGGAGATATAAAACACCAAGAGATGAAGGACACGATCAGGAAAGAATATATGCAGAGACTCAAGGCGATACTCAAGTCAAAACTCAACGCCGGAAATATGATAAAAGCCATAAACACATGGGCAGTGCCAGTAATCAGATACAGCGCAGGAATAGTCGAATGGACGAAGGCAGAACTTCGCAGCATAGATCAGAAAACCAGGAAACATATGACAATAGACAAAGCACTACACCCAAGAGCAAATACGGACAGACTATACATAACACGAAAGGAAGGAGGGAGAGGACTACTAAGTATAGAGGACTGCGTCAACATCGAAAACAGAGCACTGGGGCAATATCTGAAAACCAGTGAGGACGAGTGGCTAAAGAGTGCATGGGAAGAAGAACTAATAAAATTAGACGAAGACCCAGAAATATACAGAGACAGGAGAGAGACAGACAGAACAGAGGACTGGCACAACAAACCAATGCACGGACAATACATGAGACAGACTAAAGAACTAGCCAGCGATGATAATTGGCAATGGCTACAGAGGGGAGAGCTACAGAAGGAAACTGAAGGAATGATAACCGCGGCACAAGATCAGGCCCTAAGAACCAGATATGTTCAAAGAACGATAGACGGAAATAACATCTCTCCCATATGTAGGAAGTGCAATACGAAAAATGAAACCATAAACCACATAGCAAGTGAATGCCCGGCACTTGCACAGAACCAGTACAAAAAGAGGCATTATTCAGTGGCAAAAGCCCTCCACTGGAGCCTGTGCAAGAAACATCAGCTACCTTGCAGTAATAAGTGGTACGAGCACCAACCTGAAGGAGTGACAGTGATTAGAAGGAAAAGCGATCAGGCAAAGAATCCTCTGGGGACTATGGTATCAGAACGGATAGGCCGGTGATACGTGCAAAACAGACCAGACGTGACGTTGATTGACAAAGTCAAGAAGAAAGTATCACTCATTGATGTCGCAAAACCATGGGACACCAGAGTTGAAGAGAAAGAGAGGGAAAAAATGGATAAGTATCAAGATTTGAAAATAGAAATAAGAAGGATATGGGATATGCCAGTGGAAATCGTACCCATAATCATAGGAGCACTAGGCACGATCCCAAGATCCCTGAAAAGGAATCTAGAAAAACTAGAGGCTGAAGTAGCTCCAGGACTCATGCAGAAGAGTGTGATCCTAGAAACGGCACACATAGTAAGAAAAGTGATGGACTCCTAAGGAGGCAGGATGCAACCCGGAACCCCACACTATAAACTACCACCCAGTCGAATTGGAGGACTGTGATAGAGCAGTCCTCCAATAATAATAATAATAATAATAATAATAATAATAATAATAATAATAATAATAATAATAATAATAATATCAGCAAAATGATATCATTCACTTCCCTTCTTTCGTAAACGTGACCAGACTTAATTATATTTGGTACAACTACAAAACTGTGTGTGGATTTGTCGCCCACCCCGCGACTGGTCTCGACTAATTTTAGAAACAGAAATGTATAAATAAATACCTTCTTGTATGTTCCAGCCACTCTTCTTTACAAATTATTTATTCAACAGGGCCCCAATCGCCCAGTAAGGAGAGCGCAGTAATAATCCAGTCGTTATTAATCTAAATAACTCTGAAACTAACAAGCAAACATCATAAAAAAAAAAAAACTAGGAAAGTAAAAGCATCGAATAATGCATTTCCGCACCCATTCGTCGAGCCCTTTGTGTCTCGTCGAGTAAAGGAAATCGTAGACATCTCGCGATTAAAACTAGGTGAGCGAATTTGAGCGAATTTCTACCTCTTCGTAGAATCGTTTGGACGTCATCATAACATCTAACGAATACAGTGACGACTTTTACAGAATAAAATTCATGACACCACATACGGTTTCCTTCCGCCAAGCTGAGCTCTTCTGCTTCATTCGAATCTTTCAACTACTCTTGCGCTAATGGTTCTCGTTCAGTGATAAATCTGGCACTAAAAGGAGATGTTATGCCACTAGACTAGACGTGTTATATAAGAACTAATCAAGGAAAACAAGAGGAAATGTGTGTCGAGTTAATGATTTGATGAACTGTCACCGACGACAACTGACAATCTTGCATGTAGATATGTCCTTTGCATGACACCATCTCTTTAAACTAGACTCATACACACCCACAACCACTTTCTCTCTCTCGCTCCTCATCGCATGCCTTCTGAATTCCTTAAATACTGAAGGTATTAAAAGGATGACTTGAAGCACGCCTTTCATTGTCATTAATATAGGGATATATATAGTATATCCTGGGGTATGAAGGCATAGACGCATATGACTGGGTATCGGTATGGAATGGAATATAAAATTTAGGCCAATAGCCAAGAACTGGGACCTATGAGGTCATTTAGGCTGAAAGGGAAATAGACAGTAAAGAGGTGGAAAGATGGAAGAAAGAGAATATGGGTACCCAGGTTTAGTCTTAATAATTTTACGTTTAAAACTATCGCTTGTGATATGGGTTAACGAAAGATAGCAGCCTAGGTCTACAGACATCAGGCTAATTATGCTTTCGGGCATCCGAGAAATTTCCCACACTTCACCCCCAGGGTCATGGGTTAAACCTCCAAACATTTCACAGACGAGGCAACCGCTACATCCATGCCCCTCTACCCGAGGTCCATACCCATCAAGTATCCGGACACGACCTTCCCTCTGGACCAACACCAACATGGACGATATCAGCGACAAGCATTACTGACCCTCAGTGTGTTTTTTTTTTTTTTCGTTTTTTTTTTTTTTTCTAAATATCCTCTTGATCAGACAGTAAAGATCCTGCAACTGACGAAGAAGAGCCAAGATATTCTGGTTTCAGTTTTACTGATCTTGATTAGACTATTCCTAGCATTCTCGAGTATATTATAATATCCTCTCTCTCCTTTATAGTACACATAAAAATACATGAATATATGTGTGTGTGTGTGTGTGTGTGTGTGTGTGTGTGTGTGTGTGTGTGTGTGTGTGTGTGTGTGTGTGGCGCGAACAGTATCAGGGGAAAACAAAAAGTAAGGACAGAACCAGAGTTGTTTTTCCTTCATGCAGACATGAGCTTTACTTTAACAAGTAATAGTCGAGCGCCTTCATAAACAGCGTCGGTTCTTTTCCGCTTGGCAAGACAGTCCTTCAACATATGACCGAATTGTTTTAAAATTTCTTATAGACATTAAAAATTTTCCCTATCCTATTTCCTAAAAAATGAAAAATAAAAATTCCAAATAAGACACTTTCATGACTAGCATATTCTACCCCAATTTTCTCTATGTGACCAAAGCACCTCCTTCTTTCAGTCCCTCTTAGCCCTTTTTTACTACAATTCACAGCAGGGATTCTACTTTTCGAGGCATATTGCAATACTCTTTCAGTGCCATCAAACCGAATTGGCTTAATATGAGTTACTTACATTATATATTAAAAATGTAAGAATGATAGAGGGCATAAGCACAAAATGAACACACTACATAATTAACATAGGAGAGTAAAATGTCATTCATTAAAATAGAATTTCACTGACAGATCATTCACTTTAAATAACATTATACATGTGTTTATTTTAAGTAATTCATCAAATTTTCCCTCTATTTCTTTCAAAACATGTAACCTCTTCATAAGCAATCAATGCAACATTGCAAATTTAATTAAGATACTTTGATCGCTAGGATTTTTGACACTCCATCTATCTCAATAAAAATAAATCATCCGAAACTACAGTAAATTTGCACCACGCAATAAAAATCGATCGACAAACAGAGAGAGAGAGAGAGAGAGAGAGAGAGAGAGAGAGAGAGAGAGAGAGAGAGAGAGAGAGAGACTTCCATCACTTATTCCACCCCTTTAATGAAGACCGGTAAACTACATTTCAACGAGAGAGAGAGAGAGAGAGAGAGAGAATCCTTTTGATATGAAGAGCCCCTACCCCATATCAGTTACGGAACGACGTCTCAAATATATCGTAATACCTCCCCTTCTCCAAACCCTTGTATCACACACACACACACACACACACACATTCTTCCTATCTCCATCCTCTCTCTCTCTCTTTTATTCTTCCTACCAGGAGCACCTTCCCCAGCCTGACTGACTGACTCTACTGCATGCCATTCTCGTTGCTCCACCCACAGCGCTGAGCGAGCGTCTGGTTGCTTGGCCCGTGATCACCGGCTGTGATCACCGGCTTCAGACATCTGCCTCCTCCTGCCTGATCGGTGTAAGGATTTAAATTGGCCCGGCTTCCGCTAATGGGCTCAGTTAGCCTAGGTGTAATATAACCAGTCTCGGGACCTTGCGTAATACTGTTTTAACGTTACGTGCCTGGTTATGGATTTTTTTTATTTATTTGTTTATTCTCTTACAAGAAATGATCTACTTGTCTAAACACTGAATTATGGCTTGGGTTCAGTTAGCCTATGTGTTTAATATACCAAGTCTCTAGACCTTGCGTAATACTGCTTCAATGTTACGTGCGTGGTTATGGATTTTTTCATTTATTTGTTTATTTATTTAAATGAAAGGGAAGATCTACTTGTCTAAACACTGAATTATGGCTTGGGTTCAGTTAACCTATGTTTTTAATATACTAAGTCTCTAGACCTTGTGTAATACTGTTTCAATGTTACGTGCGTGGTTATGGATTTTTTTTAATCTATTTGTTCATTTTTTACATGAAAGGAAGATCTACTTGTATAAACACTGAATTGTGGCTTGGGTTCAGTTAGCATATATGTTTAATATACCCAAGTCTCGAGACCTTGCGTAATACTGCTTCAGTGTTACGTGCGTGGTTATGGATTTTTTATTTATTTATTTATTTTTTTTTTTACATGAAAGGAAAGCTCGACCTGTCTACACAATGAACTGCGGGTTTAAATATGATATAATTGTACCAGTGGCTTCACTCGCCTTTTGGTAAATGGCAGAGGGTACTACCGAAACGTCAAGGAATAAATGAACTTTGAGCAGATGTTATATAATTTACCAGCTGCTACAAAATAACTCACTCGCGGCTCTTCCAAACGGGTATTCTGTTTGATGGAATTTGTTTGAAAGAGGGTCTTCCGAAATAATAATAATAATAATAAAAGGAAACCATTCAATAAAGCATTAATATACAGTTGAATTCATAAGATTAATTCCATTTTCAACCATGCATAGTAAATATCCAATTCAATAATTTTACTACTCCGCAGCTTGGGAATTCGAAACCACGAGCAATATAAACTAGGCAAGCTACGCTAATAAAATTAACAAAAAATATTTTTGATGAAAATACCTATTTCAATGTCAAACAACAAAATACATAAAATGCTATAATACTCATGACTTGATAGGTATAAAAATGAATTATGTCTATGATATTGAATACCAGATTTATAAATAAAGAAATGTCTCCTACATGATCACAAAGATGCTATAATGTCGATAAAAATAGTAGTTACCCTATTGTACTGATCACTCCCCACAACAATCGGCTAAAGTCAATGTCTCGTCGAAGATACCTTACACACTGAAACTAATGATTATCAGATGATCGGTTACAACCATAGATACATCAATGGTTACAACCCGTAGGGGAGGGTAATGCCGTCAGTGCACCTCATTCGGTGCAATGTAGGCATTACTTAAGGTTCTTTGCAGCGTCCCTTCGGCCCCTAGCTGTCCACCCTTCCCTATAACAATTGTTTCACAGTGCAACTGCTTCAAGGTTTTCCTCCTGTAACACCTTTCAAACCTTTTACAGTCAATTTCCGTTTCAGCGCTGAATGGCCTTAGTTGCCCCAGTGCTTGGTATAATGCCAAAAATCTATATAAATCAATAAAACAAACACACAAGGGAGGTGGTGCCTACATCACAGGGTCGCTCAAATGACCATTAGTAGCTTTGCATCTCGGGTCACTCGGTTAGGAAATCCTAAAAATGTTCAACCTGAGGCTCATACACACTGGTTCGTAAGATTTAATAGAACGCGAGGGAGATAATCGGAGATAATTCTATAGGTTAGAGGCCGTGAGCGCAAATGATGATGTACGAGTATAATCTCGACCGTTATGATACAGGATAGGCCGAGTTAGACGGCAGCAGCTGACAGCAATTCTAGGATTGTGGCGAAATTGAAGGGCAAAGGTTTCATCGGTTTTAATTGGTGTGTGCAGATTGCAGCAAGTATATCAAAGGAGAGAGAGAGAGAGAGAGAGAGAGAGAGAGAGAGAGAGAGAGAGAGAGAGAGAGAGAGAGAGAGAATCCACAGTTACAATGGTGATTTCTATGGAGCAATATAATCAATCCCATGTTTTGGTATTTAAAACAAAGTACATCAAAGGAGAGAGAGAGAGAGAGAGAGAGAGAGAGAGAGAGAGAGAGAGAGAGAGAGAGAGTCAGCAATTGGCTTAATTCAGCTATAATACTGATTTATATGGAGCAATAATAATCAATCCCATGTTTTAGTATCTAATAGTAACTATATCAAAGGAGAGAGAGAGAGAGAGAGAGAGAGAGAGAGAGAGAGAGAGAGAGAGAGAGAGAGAGAGAGAGAGTCCACATTTGGCTAAATTCAGTTATAATGTTGATTTATATGGAGCAATAATCAATCACATGATCACACGTGTTAATATCTAAAGATAAGCATATCAGAGAGAGAGAGAGAGAGAGAGAGAGAGAGAGAGAGAGAGAGAGAGAGAGAGAGAGAGAAGAGCAATTGGCTTAATCTGTTATAATATTCATTTATACGAAGGAATAATCAATTCAATATATTGGTATCTAAAAATAAGCATATCAAGAGAGAGAGAGAGAGAGAGAGAGAGAGAGAGAGAGAGAGAGAGAGAGAGAGAGAGAGAGAGAGAGAGGGGGGGGTCAGCAATTGGCTTAATCTATTATAATATTGATTTATACGAAGGAATAATTAATTCAATGTATTGGTATCTAAAAATAAGCATATAAAGAGAGAGAGAGAGAGAGAGAGAGAGAGAGAGAGAGAGAGAGAGAGAGAGAGAGAGAGAGAGAGAGAGCGATCAATTGGCTTAATTCAGTTATAATACTAATTTATATGGAGCAATAATAATCGATTCAATAAGTTGGAATCTAAAAATATACGTTGTGAGAAGCAACATGAAAGAGATCAGTCGAAGATAATTGTAATCCATGATTAGCTACACTGAGAAGGACACAGGCGATATCCACCAACATGCAGTAACACAACACGATAAAGAAAAAGCAAATTAAATTACACTAAGTAAAGTGGACATCATAAAAATTCTCTCTCTAAACTATTTTCTGCACGCGAAAATATAATCCAAATTGAATTTTATAATTAAAATTATACTCTATACTTTCAAACAGCATTACAGAAAAACCGGATATTGATCTTTACAGCGATAAATAGAATAGAACATAGAATTCCGGACAAAGGCCAGGCGCTGGGACCTACGAGGTCATTCAGTGCTGAAAAGGAAACTAACAATAAGGTTTTAATGGCGTAACAAGAGGAAAACCTCAAAGCAGTTGCACTATGAACCAACTGTCAGGAGAGGCTGAAAAGTGAGATGGAAGAAAAGGAATATGAACGGAGGTACAGTAAAATTAATGAAAGGGGTTGCAGATAGGTGCCGTAGGGACGTTGCAACTAATCTAAAACAGACGGCACTTCCCCACTAATATAGCATTTAAACGACGGGCCAATTTAATATTTAACTAATAACAAATCTAATGATCATAGGACGTGCGCACGCGCATACGCTCGCGACAAAGAATGCGCGCATCAGGAGACAGGAACTCGACTTGTGCAGGCACCAGCGATGAATCAATTAAGCTAAACGGCTTTGATATGAGGAGCCGGGTAAACGACCATCTGGGAGAGAGAGAGAGAGAGAGAGAGAGAGAGAGAGAGAGAGAGAGAGAGATGCTGCAGCTGGTTGACTGTAAACAACAAAACACGTTTGATGCGCAAGGATTTACATCGTCTTGTTCATTAGCAGAGCAACAAGAAACTTCACCAAATCCGACTCTAGACATGAGCAAAAGTAATATGGATAACTGAGAGAGAGAGAGAGAGAGAGAGAGAGAGAGAGAGAGAGAGAGAGAGAGAGAGAGAGAGAGAGAGACCTGACCATCAGTTATTTTCTGCAATATCTGAACAAGTTACAAATCAGCTAGCCTATCTCCTCTTGATAAGCGTTGCAAGCAAGAATAACCCCACAAAACTACGAAGGAAAGACCGCGAATAATAAGACCATTACACTCACACTCGATTCTTTGCAACACCTCATTAAAAGAGAATAAAAAAATAATTGAGCTGCAAACGCGACAGCAAAGTAGGATAATGCAGTCGTCGGCGATTTCCTTTCCCACTGGCGTTTCCGACGGGATTGGCCTCAGGATACTGTGCTGAAGGATACACAAAGGAAGGCACTCGATTCCCCAAAAAGCAATGCAAAACGTTACCGCCCGTGACGCTGGCAGAACAAAGGGAGACGAGTGATTACATTATACCTACGGCGGCGGCTGCAGGA